>NW_022196911.1:78516901-78568692 GCF_008632895.1 Mastomys coucha
TCTCCTCTCTTCTCCTCTCCTCTCCTCTCCTCTCCTCTTCTCTTCTCTCCTCTTCTCCTTCCCCCTCTCCTCCCTTTTCCCCTCCCTTCTTTTCTCCTCTCTTTTCTCCTCTCTCCCCTTCCCTCCCCCTTCCCTCCCTCCTTCCCTCTCTTTCTCTGTGTCTCTGCCTATCTCTTTGTGTGTCTCTGTCTCTCTCTCTCTCCTCTCTCTCTCTCCTCTCTCTTCTCTCTCTCTCTCTCTCTCTCTCTCTCTCTCTCTCTCTCTCTCTCTCTCTCTCTCTCTCTCTCTGATATAGCTAGATCCTGTTTCAGGAGAGGCCTCTTAGCTTCATAGTTCAACTTCCTATTAGAATGGTTTTCCTCGAAGGCTATAAAATGCACAGGTGATTGTGCTGCACTCTCTAGTTTGATTTGAAATGCAAACTTTCTGAGGAGAGTGTGTTCTGCTCCCTCCTCATTGCAGCACCTAGAAGTGACAGGCTCACTATAGCTAACTAATGTGTTGCAATGAATACACTGCCATTGGGTAAAACTAATGAAATCAATAAAAGCCAAATATTTCAGAACTAATTGCCAAAGTGTGGCTGCTGAGATGGCTCAGCAGGTAACACACCTGACAACCTGAGTTTGATCCCTGGAATTCACAAAGCACTGAGGAAGATCTTCAAGTCAGCATTTAACTTCCATAAGTACAAGCATGCTGTGGTGCACACACACACTTGCTCACATACTCTCTCTCTCTCTCTCTCTCTCTCTCTCTCTCTCTCTCTCTCTCTCACACACACACACACACACACACACACACGCAGTCATGTGCACACACAGGAGGGGGATTTTTAATTGTAAGTTTTATGCTATTTACTGTGTGTCTGTTTCTGACTTGTGCCTCATCTCCAAGATTTCCACCATGAAGAGATCAATAGGGATACCTGGTCTTCTAATAGCCAAGACAGAATCCACCACAGCCTGAAAGAGAAGCATATGAGAGGCATATTACCTGGGCTAAAAGAAACTCCTGGTCCAAGTGACCTATCACCAGACCAAACAGGAAAAGGGATTCAAGCATCAAAGTCAAAGGTGTGGTTACCAAGTACCACCTGTGGCACACTTGTAGTTCTTAAAGTAGATTACTTACTAATGCAGCATTCTGCTTCAGATGGCAATGCCTTGTGGCTTTGGTTATTATGAATTCCTGATTTCGAGTTTCAGAAACAGCAGAGCAGAGGAACAATATAACCAAGTGATAACCGCCTGAAACAAGTCTTCTGAAACTACCCAGGCTGTCTTTATTCTACATGTAGTTTACCTTCTAGAAGTAAATCAGATGAGAATCTCTCATATATATATATATATATATATATATATATATATATATATATATATATGGATATATATATCTCATATATATCATACATATATATGTATATATATACACATACACATACATATATATACATACGCATATATATTTGTGTGTATAAATAAATATATACATATACACACATATATACACATACATATATGTATATATGTGTATAAATAAATAAATAAATAAAAATCAGGTCAATCTTGCCTTGTTAAAGCAGCAGCCCTAATGACAAAGCACACTGGCAAAACAGCTTGCTCATGTGTCACCTGATATCATCAAATCTAGACTGGAAGATTTAGCAGAATACATTGTCCAAGAGGTTTCCCAAGAGATAAGCCACAGGAAGATAAGTTCCTTCCAACTTCCAAGGCAGGTAGTCACTAATGTGACACCTTTGGGAAGGTTAAAAACACTGTTGCGATCAATTGAATTGTAAATGCTTGCCTTATTGATTTTCAGTTGTTGTTGTTGGTAGTGGTGGTGGTGGTTTTTAAATTTAATTTATTTTATGTGTATGGTGTTTTGTCTTCATGTATGTCTGTGTACTATGTGCATGCCTGGTATCCACAGAGGTAAGAAGGTGGCATTGGATCCCCTGGAACTGGAGTTAGAGATGATTGTGAGCCACCACATGGGTCCTGGGAATTGAACCCAGGCCATTAGAAACAGCAGCCAGTGCTCTTTACCACCGAGGCATCTTGCCAGCTGGCCTTCTTGTTTTACATTTCTGAAAAGTTATGTGCAATATTTGATTGTCTTATAGAAGAAAGAAAAGTATCATCATGCGCTTGACTATTCTTAGAAGACCACAGTTTAATCACTTACCTCTGTTAGTATGTCAGCCAGCTCAGGATGAACTTTCGTCCGCAGGGATGTTCTAGCCACATCTAAGAGGATTTCTCTTTTCATCTCCTTTTGTACTTTAATTTCATCCAAAACTTCAAGTGCTTTCATCTTTGCAACATCAAATCCTTCAGCTATGATTCTAGGGTGCAGGCCCTGATGTAGCAACATAAACACACAAATTACACAGCAAGCCATGCAGAGTAAAAGTTCCTTGTGCTCTCCAAGTAAGAAGTATGTTAAAAACTAACGTGACCCACAGCGATGGCACTAACATAAATGTATCATTCATAACTATCTCTTTATCAGGCTTCATATCTGTGTGTATGTATATGTACCATGTGCATCCTGGTACCCACAGGAGTCAGGAGAGGGGGTCAGAGCACCTGGGACTCACTGATGGATTTGAGTTACCATGTGGGTGTTGGAAACCAAACCAGGGTCTTCTGCAAGAGCAACAAGTGCTCTTACACCACTGAGCCATTGCTCCAGCAGCTGAGCTGGAGCTCAATAATAAGCCTACAGAAAAGTTGCAAATACAAAAAACTATAAATCCATCCATTCATTTGGAGATAGGGTCTTGCTATGGGCATAATTTAGGCTGTCTTCAAATTCCTGACTCAGCTCCCCCAATGCTGCAATAAAAGATGTGTGGTACAGTGCAGGGCATAACAAAGTCCATTTTCAAGAGCTACAACTATGTCTAGGCACACAATAATCCTTTCAATGCTGAGGGACAGGGCAGCATAAACTGAGAAAAGCGTATCACAGTTACGTGCTGGACAGTCATCCCTTGTCCCAATAGAATACATTCAGATCACCACAGAACTCCTGTTGTAGTCTTGCTAAATATTAATAACCTGAGTCTAATCATGAGGAAATAGACAATACTAAGTTAGGGGCTTTCTACAAAATAACTGGCCTGTGCAACTTAAAAGTAGCAATGTCAGTCAAGCATGATGGCACAAACCTTTAGTCCCAGGACACAAGAGGCAGAGGCAGGCAGATCTCTGTGAGTTTAAGGCCAGCCTAGTCTACACAGTGAGTTCTGAGACATCCAGGGCTATGTAGAGAAACCCTGTCTCAAAAAAAAAAAAAAAAAAAAAAAAAAAAAAAAAAAAAAAAAAGAGCAATGTCAGGACTGGAGAGATGGCTCAGTAGTTAAGAGCACTTGTTACTCTTGCAGACAACCTGGGTTCAATTCCCAGAATACACAGGGTGGCTCACAATCATCCATAACTCCATTTCCAGGGGATCTAATATCCTCTTCTGAATTCTCAGGGCACCAGGCACATACCTATATGAAGACATACATATATGAAGACAAAACATGCACATACATAAAATAAAAATAAGTAAACTAAAATAGGTTTTAAATAGGCCAGTCAGACAGCTCAGAAGGTAAAGTTGCTTGCCACCAAGATGGACAACCTGAGTTTGCTCCCAGTACCCAAGTAGTGAAGGAAAGCACTGACTCTCCCAGGTTGACCTCTGACCTCCACATGTGCCTCCCCCCCACACACATACACAACTAATAAGTGTAATTTTTAAAAGTATCAATGTCACGGAGTATAAAAGACACTTCAGGAACTGTCTCTGCTTAAAGGAGACTCAAAGGGGATGATATCTTAACACAATGCATTGTCCTAGAGTTTCCTTTTTCTGTAAAAGACACTCATGACCCGTGGGGAATCTGAAAGAAATCTGAAGACTGGATTATAGTACATGCGTGAGCTGTTGATGTTAAGATTAATTTTGTACATATAGTGACTTTATATGACAATTCAGTGATTCTAAAAATTATATACTAAGAGCTGGGAGTACATGGTTGTAACACCAGCACTTAGGAGGCTGGGGTAAGAAGGTCCTGAGTTAGAAGTCAGCCCCTGGACCTAGGCCTCCTCCACATACGTAGCAGATATGCAGCTTGGTCTTCATGTGGGTCCCAAACACCTGGGATGGGGGCTATTCCAAAATCTGTTGCCTGTACATGGGATATGTTCTTCTAGCTGGACTGCCTTTTCTGGCCTCAGTAGGAGAGGAAGCGCCTAGCCTGGCAGAGACTTGAAGTGCCAGGGTGGGGAGATACAGAGGGGGTCCCTACCAGCTCAGAGGAGAAGGGGAAGGAGAGGGAGAGGGGGAGGGGAAGGATTGTGGGAGGGGGTCAGTGAGCAGGATGTAAAGTGAATAAGTAAAAAAAAATAATAAATTAAAATTTAAAAAAACGTCAGCCCCGCCTACCTAGCAAGTTTGAGACCAAACTGAGCTACATAGTAAAACCATGTCTATAAACAAAAATAAGTGTGTGTGTGTGTGTGTGTGTGTGTGTGTGTGTGTGTGAAAGAGAGAGGGAGAGAGAGAGAGCATCACTGAGATAATTAAGGACACATTTGCAACTTCCTCTCACCCATTCAGAAAATGTTAGACACCTTATGTTAATTACATCTCTCACAGACAGCGTAGCAGAGGTGCAACAATGCACTTATAACTCTAGTCATTCTTTGTAATATTCTTGCAACTTTTCTGTGGATCTAAAATTCTGACCAAAATAAATTTTTGAGACATTGTCTCATTATGAGCCCAAGCTGCCCTCAAAGGTGCAATCTCTCTGCCTCAGCCTCTTGAGGCCCAGAATTACAGACATGGACCACCATGCCTGGCTCACACAATTAAAGGCTTTCAAATGCTGTTGAGACAGAGGATGTGGTGCAGAGGTAGGTCAGTTCCATAGGATGAGCAAAATCCTAGGTCTTTGAAACAGTCAGCAAAAGAAGTAGTAGCATTATTTATTCTCTTTTTTTGGTGCATTTATCTGTATTCTCTATCTTTTATGTGTACTGTGAGGATGTTGGTGAATGTACACGCCAGCACCTGCATGTGAAGGTCAGAGGGCAACTTTGGAACCTTAGGTATTGGTCCTCTCTTTCCACATTGCTTGAGGCAGCATCTCTTTTATTGTTGTATGTTCCAAGGGCATTCTCCCATCTCTGCCTCATCTCCCTGTAGGAGCACTGGGGTTACAGACATATATATGCTGCCATGCCTCACTTGGCAAGGATCTGAGGATTAAAACTCAGGCCCTCACACTCAAATAGCAAGCACTTTACCCACTAAACTGTCTCCCCCACAGTATTGTTCATTTTGTAAAATAGCACACGACGTTGTGAATACTGACATGAACCATGGTTCATTCACGTCATTTCTTTACATCACTCCTAGAATACTTAAAGGGTGGATTTCTGGATTCGAGGCCAGCCTGGTCTACAGAGTGAATCCAGGACAGCCAGGGCTACACAGAGAAACCATGTCTCAAAAAAAGACAAAAAATAAATAAATAAAAAATAAAGATAAAAATAAAAAAATAAAGGGTGAGGATCCGTGCTGGGCACAGTTGTAAGGGCTCTATGTGAATTATTTAATTTGATCCTCTCAACAACAGTATAAAGTGGACAGTATTGCTGTCCTATACTTATTTGTAATTTGTCTTACATTGGCAAGCTGCTTTAGAAATGGAGCCAAGACTTATATCCATAAGACCCAACACTCTAATCCAACCTGTGCCATTACCATTTGCAAAAATTTCCTCTATCTCAGTCCTCATAAACACTCATTTGGACTACTAGGAGAGCCTCTGATTATGGACTCATTAAAAAATGAGTCCCCAAATATTTAAAATGCCAATCTCTTCCCATCAGTCATTAATATGCTGCTCTTTGGCTTGTTCACTACAGCAATAAAGTGTATGCTTCCTGACCTGCTGTGCTCCTCACCCTCAGAGAACATCTTCCACTTTCTTCCACAACCTCTTCACTTGTCACACACTCCAGTAACACCAAGTGCTTGTGGTTCTTTACCAGTGCTAAGTGGGGCTTCAGCTTGAACACCATGCACCTCACATTCCATCCTGAAGATTTCAAGCTCCTGACTACTGCAGGCTAATTTAGCATCTCCATGCTTTCCTAGCATTTCTATCATATCCTGTGCTTCACTTTATCATTGTTCAGATATACACTATATATGTGTGTATATATGTATATATATACACACACAATATGCATACACATATGCACGCACACATGCGCATGCATACACACACACACACACACACACACATCTCACCATTGTTAGTCTCCTTCCTTCCTCCCAAAACCTTAATTCTTGGGAAGCGTCCATCTTTCACCTGTGCTTCAGGACAACACTAACTCTAGCTCAAGCAGGGAGGTCTAAATTAGCCTAATCAATTCCCCTGACAATGCTATTCAGTTTAAGATGGCCGTAAGACTAAGGTTGGCCCAAGGAAGGACTCATACACTATAGCTGGAGGAATTTCCTTATCTTACCCACACCTGCTGAGTCTTACCCAGGGAAACCTTCCTCTAATGGTCTTACCTTCAAGATCCATTTTAGGATGAAGCCTTATTGTAGGCAAGAGAGTTAAGAGATCTAAAGGACCTATGTACTGGATGGTTGGTTGAACTTTTAATTTTACCAGCCACAGACTACACACCATTCTCTTATATAAGATGATGATTGTTTTCTGTATAGGTAAGAGAGTTTTGGTTGTTTCCACGGTTTAAGTCCAAATCTAAATGAGGTAAATTAAGACACTGAATAGATAATTCTCAGAACACAAAGAAGCCAGAATCTCCACTTCGACCAGGTTATGCTTTGCCTAGGTAGTCGCTGAGGAAGACAGAAAACTCAAATAATTATACAAAAGACATAATGTCGAGAAAAGAATACAATTAAACAACAGTACAGAGAAATGTGAATAATGACTTCACAGGATGATGAAAAGAGGATTCAGTTAGTGTTTTAGGAAACAGGGACTAGAAAAAGACATAAAGTGGGGCTAGAGAGATGGCTCAGTGGTTAAGAGCACTGACTGCTCTTCCAGAGATCCTGAGTTCAATTCCCAGCAACCACATGGTGACTTACAACCATCTGTAATGGGATCAGATGCTGTCTTCTGGTGTGTCTGAAGACAGCTACAGAACTCATATACATAAAATAAATAAATCAATCTTAAAAGAAAAGAAAAAGACACAAACTAAAAGCCTTCCAGTCATCTTTCCCCAGTTATTTTTAAAGGAACAAAATTTTGTTTCAACTTTTATTAGTTACATTTTCGTTTGTAAGCAGGATTCATGGGTTCATGGGAGGGTTCTCTTTAACCTTTCTATATATTGTTAAACATTTTATATTTTTAAAAGTATATAATTGCAATAAAAGCCATTACTTTGGCAAAAAATAAAAAGCACTTTCCATTTACAACTGCCTAAGGTTATCCTAATTAAAATTAGTTCTTATTCTCTAAAATTAAATTAAAAAAAACTTGCTTTGTGTGAAAGTTTAATACCTCAGAAATGTAAAGATCAGCTTGCTTTAGCAACTCTCCAATGATCAGGACGTTCGAGGTGGTGCCGTCCCCTGTGACATGGTCTTGGGCTGCTGCCACTTTTGCTATGATGGAAGCCGTTGGGTGTTGAATTTGCTGGAAAAGGTAAACAGCAGATGTTTTAAAAAGACAGAAACTGTGATGAAGAAGGCCACTAAATCCAAGACAGCCCAAGGGTCAATAGTAAAATTAACAAATAAACGTCATGCTGCATACTTACAAGGTCTGCATTATCAACATTTAGTAAATGTCAAAACCAAGGTTTTAAAGTTGAGAATTAATGAGGTTTGAACATTGTATGCAAGTCTTTGCTTCAAAATGCAATGACATTTCCAAGAAGAGATTAAGTCCTTCAATCTCTAAGAGGAATATATTTATTTATGAACACTGCAGAGGACTTTTTCTTTTTGCATGATTACAGAGACTATAATGAAGTACTCTGAAAAAGATGTTATTAATTTGTAAGTCTCCGTAAGCTATCAGACTCTATAAACATTTGAAAACTGCCAAAAATCATTCTGTTGAGGTTTAATCCAACAGCCATATCTCAAGACTGCAATATTTAGCTGGCAGCCTTAAAAAATACAAATTGTGGTCAGGTTGTCTTGGGGCAAGAAAAAGAAAAAGAAAAAGGAAGAAAGAAAGAAAGAAAGAAAATGTTGTTGGGTTAGAGAAATAGCTGCTAAGAGTATGTTCTGCTCTTCCAGGAAGTGGAGTTTGATTCCCAGCACCAGAGGTGGCTCACGATTGCCTTAAGTCCAGCTCCAGAGACTCTGACACCCTTTTCTGGCCTCTGCAGGTACCAGCATACATGTGGCATACCCTCATAAAGATAGGCCATCATACCTATAAAATTTAAAAATAAATAAATCCTTAAAAATATAAATTGTGGGCTAGAGAGATGGCTCAGCAGTTAAGAGCACTGACTGCTCTTTCAGAGGTCCTGAATTCAATTCCCAGCAACCATATGGTGGCTCACAACTATCTGTAATGGGATCTGATGCCCTCTTCTGGTGTGTCTGAAGACAGCGACAGTATACCCACATACATGAAATATATATATATACATATATGCATATGTATATATAAGTATATATACATATATATACATACACTATATATATACATATATATGTATATATGTATATATATGTGTGTGTATATATATATATATATATATATATATATATATATATATATTAAGGTTGAAGGTGTAGCTTAGTGGTAAAGAGCACTTGCCTAGCATATGAGGGCCTAACATTCAATCTCTAGCATTGCAAACAAAAAATTTTTTTTTTCTTTTTTTTTTTAAAACGATTTATTTACTATATGTAATTACACTGTAGCTGTCTTCAAACTCTCCAGAAGAGGGAGTCAGATCTCATTATGGATGGTTGTGAGCCACCATGTGGTTGCTGGGATTTGAACTCAGGACCTTCGGAAGAGCAGTTGGTGCTCTTAACCACTGAGCCATCTCTCCAGCCCCCAAATGTTTTTTTTCAAGACAAATTTTCTCAGGCTGGAGAGATGGCTCAGCCATTAAGAGCTGCTCTTCTGAAAGTCCTGAGTTCAAATCCCAGCAACCACATGGTGGCTCACAACCATCTGTAAAGAGATCTGGTGCCCTCTTCTGGTGTGTCTGAAGACAGCTACTTACACATATTTACATATAATAATAAATAAATCTTTAAAAAAAAAAAAGACAAGGTTTCTCTGTTTAGCCCTGGCTGTCCTGGAACTTGGTCTGTTGAACAAGGTAGCCCTAAACTCAGAGATCTGCCTGCCTCTGCCTCCCAAGTGCTAGGTTTAAAGGCGTGTACCATCAAGCCCAGCTAAAATATTTTTTTCTTTAATTTATGTGCATTGGTGTTTGCCTGCACATGTGCTTATGTGAGGAATTGGAGGTACAGAGTTGTGAGCTCCCACATGGGTTCTGGAAATTGAATCCAAGTCCTCTGGAAGAAGAGCCAGTGCTCTTAATCACTAATTCATCTCTCCAGCCTGCAATAAACAAACAAACAAACAAACAAATTTGCAGAGTGTACCTCCTCAACCCCAATGTTGAACCTAAAGTCTTGCACATGCTAGGGAAGTGCTCTCTACCCCTGAGCTGCATTCTCGGCCCATGAGTCATGTTCTTAATTAAGGCTTATATGGTTTATCAAAGCCAGCAGCAGCTGGGCACTGTATCTAATACCTGAATCCAACATTCAGGAGGCTGAGGCAGGCAAGAAGGGGAGGGAGGACTGTGAATTTGTGGCTGGCCACAATTTCACAGTCATAGGCAGATCCTGTCTGAGAAAAGAAAATGAAAAGAAGCATTAGCTCACCATCTCATGAAGCAATACATTGCCATCTTTGGTAAGTTTGATGTCACCTGCCCCAGAAACAAGCCTATAAAAAGAACAATGATACTTATTAACTACACAAGCCAAGAATCAAAGAATACTCCGTGTTCTTACCATTCGTGGCCCTAAACACAGATGACTGGGCTTGGAAACTCTTCAATGAACCATAGGCTGCTATGTGGTAGTGACTGCCACTTGCATCTCATGGAATAAGTTCTCTCAGATGACCTTATAGTAATCTCATTCCAAACGGAGCATTTATGGTTTAAAGACCAGCTGATGAGTTATACACATTAGCCAATGAAAAGTATAAAACAGGGCTAGAGCGATGGTTCAGAGGTTAAGAGCACTGGCTGCTCTTCCATAGGACCTGACTTCAATTCCTAGTATCCACATAGTGGCTCTTAACCATCTATAATGAGATCTGGTGCCCTCTTCTGGCATGCAGGCATACATGCAAGCAGAACATTGTGTGTATGATAAAAATAAATATATTTTTTTAAAGTATGAAACAGTACAAATCTACAAATTTCTGTAGGTTTTTATCTTGGTGAATGTCATGATTCAGTCACTGAATTTAGTTGTCTACTTCCTTGCATTTATTAAATCACCAAGCTCTGTCAACTCCACAACTAAAATGCCTTTGGACCTCTTCTCTCCAATTTTAGTGTTATCCTCCCTAGACTGCTTAGACAGCATCTTGTCTCCTAATTTGAATCAACCCTCCATGCTATGTCTTTCTAAAAGGCAATGGGATTCAGTTTCCTGATCATCAGTCCTTCAAAGATGTTACATTCTCTACTATCTTCAAGATAAAAATCCAGGTAATTTAGCAGTAACATACTTGGCCTTTTCCAAACTCTCCTGTTCCATCGACCGTTATTCCCACAGTAGGTCTTTCAGTTTCCTTAATGCATTATAATGTTTATTTCTAATGGATTTACACCACTGGGAGGCCTTGATTCCAGTCACTCATTCTTCTACAACAGTGATCAAGCATCCCGATATCTGAGAAGCTTTCCCTTCAGTCATCGGTAATTGGACCCTTCCCTCTGTAAAATCATTTGTATCTATCTATAATTGACATACCTGTCACTGCCATGTCACTTTAAGAATAGATACCATCTCAAGGACTCGAGAGATGGCTGGGCAGTTAAAAAGCACTTATTGTTTTTGCAGAGGATCTGAGCTTGGTCTCCAGTACCCATATCAGATGGCTTACAATTGTCTGTAACTCAAGTTCTAGGATCTGTCACCCTCTGACCTCTGGGGGCATCTGCACACCTGATGCACATAAACTCAGACAGATGTTCATACATAAATATATATATGGAAAGAAGAGAGACTATCTCATCTGTTTTTCCGGTATCTAGTGTTAAGTGGACTCATTTACTATTAATGCTACTTTGCTCGTTCCTCTCAGGGTCTCCTTCCCTAAGAGACCTTTTGATCTCCACTACTCTTCTTTTCTTCCTTCGTAAAACAATGGTGCTAAATAAACATATGTCCAAATGGATGACTAAACATGAAGAACTGTAGATGCGGAGAGTCGCAAGAACTAAGTACCAACAGCTGGAAGATAATGGAACTTGAATTTGAACCTATGACTGCCTAGAACCAACACCAGTACCAAACTCCGCTACGTCAAAACAGTACTGTCTGCGGTGGAGCTGAAGCCCAACGTCTGCTGAGCGCGCGCACAAGGCTAAGTTCATCCCTAACAGGAGAGGGATGCAGGGGAGCACCAGAAGCGTTTTCAACACTTAACGTTTCCAGAGACCCACAATATGAATAGACTATTTATGAATCTTAGAGAAAAGGGGATGGTGCCACAGTTTCTATTGATGAAGTCTTTTCTTCGGGGAGGTGTTCTCTTCCTCGGCTAGAGAATCTAAGAGCAGAAATGAGAGGGAGGAAACCGGGTGTCTAAGTGTCGCAGCACTGCTCACAGGTTTTCACTGATCAGCATCAGCATCAGAGGGAAGCCGCGACACCCCGCACACCCTAGCGGCATCTCACATTTTTAGCGAGCCCTTAGGACCCAAGGTGGGACGCAGCACATCCTGCAGCCCTCGGGCGGCACAAATGTTCACAGCCAAGGCTGCTTGGCTCCGCGTCACTTCAGCTCCTGGGTTGGCGATTTTGATCGCAGCCATGGTTCAACGGTCCAGCCCCAAACTTGCAGACTCCGAACCCTGGCGCCACGCCCACACTCCGGAGCTTGGGCCAATCGGCGCCATAACAGGAAGTGACGCTATCACTTCTCGGAAGCTAGACTCGTCTGAGTCCTGGGCGCAAACATGGCGTCCTCCACCTCTGCTCGGACACCGGCAGGGAAGCGAGTGGTGAATCAGGAAGAACTGAGGCGGTTGATGCGGGAGAAGCAGCGCCTGAGCACCAACCGGAAGAGGATAGAATCTCCATTCGCCAAGTACAACCGTCTGGGGCAGTTGAGCTGCGCGCTATGTAACACCCCGGTCAAGAGCGAGCTCCTGTGGCAGACCCATGTTCTGGGAAAGCAGCACCGGGAGAGAGTAGCGGAGCTGAAAGGCGCCAAAGAAGCAGCCCAGGGCCCGTCGACCGGCACTGCACCTCAGCCCACCAAGAGGAGAGCGACGGATGTGGAGAGCCAAGACGCCAAGAAAGCCAAGGCCTCCGTGGGACCTCAGGTACAGCCCTCCACCTCAGGCTCGTCCGCCAACTTTGAGAAATCGGGGAAAGATGCCGCTAGGGCGGCCCCCAGTAAACTTGGACTCGGTTTACTCCCTGATTATGAAGATGAGGAAGAGGAGGAAGAAGAAGAGGGAGGTGGAGAAGAAAGAAGGGACTGCAGCAAGCATCCTCCGGATGCACTGGGCAGAGAACACTCGCTTGCCTCTCCGAGGGAGACCACAAGCAGTGTGCTGCCAAACGACCCCTTTAATACAAATCCTCCCAAGGCCCCCTTAGTTCCTCATTCAGGGTCAATTGAGAAAGCAGAAATACACGAAAAAGTGGTGGAAAGAAGAGAGAACACCGCCGAAGCATTACCAGAAGGGTTCTTCGACGACCCTGAGGTAGATGCAAAGGTTCGGAAGGTTGATGCCCCAAAGGATCAGATGGACAAAGAGTGGGACGAGTTTCAAAAGGCTATGAGGCAAGTCAACACTATCTCTGAAGCGATTGTTGCTGAAGAGGATGAGGAGGGACGATTGGACCGGCAGATTGGAGAGATTGATGAGCAGATCGAGTGTTACCGTCGGGTGGAAAAGCTGCGGAATCGCCAGGATGAAATAAAAAACAAACTTAAAGAGGTTTTGACCATAAAAGAACTTCAGAAAAAGGAAGAGGAGAATGTGGACAGTGATGACGAGGGAGAATTACAGGATTTGCTGTCTCAGGACTGGAGGGTAAAGGGGGCTTTGCTCTAAGGTTTTGAAGACCCAAGCTTTCCATAGGTCTCCGCTGACCCTTAAAAAGTGCTGAGTCCAAGTTCTTGGGTTCTTCTGTCCTTGGACCCTTAATTGTTGGGATGAAGTAAGCCAGTGAGCAGTATACTTTGGGGATGGTACTGCGTGCGGTGCTATGTATTATAAAGTGTTTGAGGTAAAACTGTTTTTGACATTTTTGAAATTAGAACCACAAATTGCCAACTTTTTCATCTTTACAGGCCCAATGTGTTTCAGTTGTAAAATCTAAGTTGTAAATATTGCACATATCTAAGTATATATTTATACAAGTCACTCTGTTTTGAACCTTATAGAAGTCAGATAAAACAGACACGTTTATACAACCTCGATGTATATATACTATCAAGCCTTAAACTCCAAGGGTTGGCGCTTTGGGAAGGTTGTTTTTAGAAGGCAACTCATAAACACATATTCTTCATAAAGCAGTGAATGTGTATTCTTTTTTTTTTTTTCAAAAGCATATAAATGCCTAGTCTCCTTAAGCACAGCATTTCTTTTGACAAGACCAGTAATGTACATCAGTATCACCTGTGAAACTTATGACTGTTCACGGAATGTCAAATCGCCTGTGAAGCTTTAGTGCCTGGGCCTTAACCTTAGATTCCATAAATCTAAGTGGGATCCAGATGACAATATTGAATATTCCCAGGTTATTCTAATATATGCCCCAGTTGGAGATGCAGCTGCCCTAAATGTAAAACCTATTTATATATTTTTTCAGGCTTTGTTTTCCTTGAACATGTTCTGTAGTTGCTGTACTCCCTGCCCCCCGAGTGGTGCTAAAGAGATAGGGCTGCTGGAATACTAGGCAAGTATTCTACCACCACCAAGCCAGTTTTTGAATGAAGAAAATATTACCCCATTTCATTTATTACTCCGTTGAGTCTGAAATTTTATTTTTGTGGTAAATTAGGCTTGTGCTTACAGGTTCTTTCAATGGCAGGAAGCTATATAAGTTGCTAGGAAAGCAATGCCAGTTGGCCTTATTCTAGTTATTGATAGTTTAAGGTATTCTTTGCTTTGCAGGATGATGTGTTCAAAAAGGAAAATAAGTAGCGGTGTTTTTTATGCAGCGTTTTCCAGTTTGCTACTACTACTAATAGCTCAGACACACTGTTCTAAGCCTAGGCCAGACAGGATTCTAAGTACTTTACATATATTAACCCATTCTAGGTCAGATTTTATAAGCGAAACCACCAAGAAGGAAAGGCCTGAAAACCTCACACCTGACATCGCAGCTTTTGGAAAGCGAGGGAGGTGCAGCCTGGACTATGTAGAGAGACCTTGTCTAAAATGAAGGAGAAAAATCTAATTCTAAAGAATTGTTTTTACAGGCAATGTGGAAATAAATGGAGGGTTTTTTATTTTGTGTTTAAACTGAGGAATTCTATGACAATTCGGTGTTACTCTAGTTGTAGTGTATGGTATGGAAGGAGTCTAGGATAGGGAACTAGGAAATTACGTAGACCACACTTCAAAAGTGAAGTGACTGATTAGTTATGGACTAAGGGGGTGGGAAAGAACAATTTCTCAGGAAGAGCTAACTTTTTAGTGACTAGAAGTAGAAGAAAAAAGTGTAGAAGGGACAGAATAGGATGTCAAAGGATTTTCTTTCTTTCTTTCTTTCTTTTAATGATTTATTTCATGTGCATTGGTGTTTTACCTACATGTATGTCTGCAAGGATGTCACATCCTCTGGAACTTACAGGCCGTTGTGAGCTGTCATGTGGATGGATGCTGGGAATTGAACCTGGATCCTGTGGAGGAGCAGTCAGTGCTCTTTAACCACTGAGCCATCTCTCTAGTCCCAGAATTTTCTCTTAGGTATGAGTACCAAGAAGACATTGTCTGACTTGGTATGTGCCACATGTGGTTAATAATCTTGCTGCCTATGACACAAAGTCTGAATTCTTAACTGCCAACTGATTAGCTATTTCAGATTGAAAAATCACAAAAAGAGCACACCTGCCTCAGATGCTTGGACCCCTCCCCCCCCCAACACTGAGATTTTCAATCATTTCAGCATGCAAGGAAGAACACGGGAGTGTTGAGAGGTGAGTGATTATCTGCAGGAGCACTTTCATTACAAATACAAAGCTGGGCTGGGCAGTGGTGGTACACTCTTTAATCTCGGCACTTGGGAGGCAGAGACAGGCAGATTTTTCTGAGTTCAAGGCCAGCCTGGTCTACAGAGTGAGTTCCAGGACAGCCAGGGCTATACAGAGAAAACCTGTCTCGAAAAAAAAAAAAAACAAAAAACAAAAAAACAAAGCTGGGCATTGTGGGTCATATCTGTAATCCTAACACTAGGTAGGAAAAGCAGAGGCAGGAGAATTGTTATTTTGGGGCCATACATTTGACAATAAGACCCTATCTCAAAAAACTAAAGCACAAAAATAAAATACACATCATATTTTAAATCTTCTAGTAGCCATTTTTAAAAGAAACAGGTGAAGTTGTAATGTTTTTAGTTACTCTGCTGTATCCAAAATATTAATATTTCAGTGATAAAGACTACTCAATACTTTTGCATACATTTTTGAAATCTAAGTTTATCTAACAGCATATATATACATATATATTTGTGTGTGTATGGAGAGAAAGAAAGTGTTCAATAGGCATCCTAAAGCACAGCACAGATCTAAAAGTTACATAGGTGAAAAAAAGGAAACATGCAGAGGAAGTAGTGAGCGGAAGGTTCATTAACTACTGGCTGCAGGGGAGGTTAAGAATGGTTAGGTGTGGCTTATCATTGAACATGTCATGATGTAAATAAGATTTGCTTTTATTTGTGTGTGTGTGCATATGCATCCACAGAAACCAGAGAAAACAAACTCAGGTCCTTGAGAAGAGCTGCAAGTGCTCTTAACCATTCAGCCATCCATGCCCCTCAGTTAACATTTTTTTCTTGAATTCTTCTAAAGCCATAAGGAATGTTCGGTATACTGATGCACATGAACTACCTTTGAAGAGGACCAAGAATCTCAAAATCTGATTCAGTGGTCCTTATTAAGAGCAGTAGAGAAGGACCCATGATTCTATCCAGTGCTCAGTGAGCTCTTGTTAAATTTGAGATCGAGGGAACAGCTCTGGGAGTGAGCAGCTCCACAAACTTCAAAGATCATTACACGCTCTGAGCCTAGTCAGGTTTGATGTTCAACTGTGCTGTTCCCTATTTAAAACAGTCCAGGCTACCCTAACTTGGAAGAAAAAGAATGCTAACTCAACTGGCCTTCAAATATACATTTGTCCAGTGCCTTACAGTTATGAAATGCTTTCATATGCGTTTCACTTAGGATGGCAATAATAGCTGCTTTTCTGGTACTTGCAGGGGAAAAAATATAACATTTAGACCTAAAACCTTTAATAGTAGCAAACACCAGATTAATATGGACTGATAAAGAAAAGCAGTTGGCAACACAAAGCCCAGTTTAAGCTCCTGTTCCACTTTATTTTACAGTACAGGAGCTTTGAACCCAGGTCCTTAGCCATGCTAAGCAAGGGGTCCATCGCTGAGCGGGATCCTGAGCCTGTTCTACCTCTTAGTAGTTAATGATCTTAGCTGAGTCACCTCTCTAAGCTTCAGTTTGCTCAAATATCAAATGAAATACATAATCCTTATGAGGATGCAATGAGAATCTATGAATCATTCCAATTATAGAATAGAAAAACTTTAATGAAAAATAAATTTTCTATCAGAGAAGCACCAATTGGCTAGCAGCTTAGCAATATGCAGAAGATTAAGTTTATCTGTGGGAATGATGGTTGGATGGACATCAGTTGTCTTTTTAAGCATCTATAATGCCAGACATAGGTTTAGGTTTCAACAGGAACCAAAATCAGGATTCACTGAGTTTTTTTCTTGTGCTGTGTTTGCCTTGTGTTTCTACTTGCATTTCCACCATCAGCTGACCTCATCCAGTTATGTGTTTTTAAATATCACCTTTATACCGAAGGCTCCAGGTTTATACCAACCTTGACAACCTTTCTCTTCTAGGACTTCAACCTACAGCCAGGGCAGAGCTAAAAGCATTGCAAAGATGTTGAAATTGAACCCTGATCACACCTTACCTACACTACCAAGCCACATCTGGGTTGTATGAAATGGTAAATGCCACTGTTGTCCAACTCCTTGAGAAGTAGATTTCCATTTGTAGGTTGACATCCTAACTATGAAATGATGGTTTTCTGCCTCTTCTAGCTCCTGGACCTACCTGCCTAACACTGCATTAGAAGGTTTAATAAGTGTTCTAAATTTAATGAATTTCAAATAGCTTTCATTCTTTCTAAAAACTGTTCTCACGTGGAGCTAACAACCTATCCCAGAGTTAAGGCAGCCCCTGGGAGTGACCCATGCCTTTTCCTCACCTCCAAGTGTAGGACATTAGTTAGGTTCTGTTCCACCTCTAAAATATACCCAGAATCTCTACTTCTGTCTGCCTTGGTTCCAGCCACTAACTCTCTTAGTCCATGTTGCCTCTCCCTGTTGCCAAGCCACTATGTTTTAACAAAGTAATCTTTTTTAAATGTTCAATTGTTACTCAAAATCCCTCATTATGTTTCCATGACAATGAGAAAGAAAAGGCCAAGCCCTTAATAAGACTACATGCCCTTAAGGGGTAGGTTAATAGTCTTCACAAGCTGCCTCAAATGAGCCCCATTGAGGACAGAAGGGGACAGGAAAACATCCTACAAACCAGTAATGTAATGAAATTGAATATGTGTGTGTTAGTGTGAGTGAATGGGCACAAGGGATGGGCAAAGAGGAGATTTAAAATGGGAGCTAGCTTTGAGGAAGGAGAGAAAATACAGACTTCTCAGAAAATAGTACCTTCAGGTACATGGAAAGAAGTGTGTGAGATAGGGCAGGTTATCTGTTGGGGTTAGATTAGACCAACTCGATACACCACCCTGACTTTATAAACTCCTGTTCAAAACCAGAATTTCAGAAGAGGGCAAACCACAATTTTTGTCCTTACTCGGAAGAAGACAGTAATACTGAGAAAATGGAATGCTCTCTTCATCTGGATTTTTCTTGCAGTTAAGGATTGCTTCTCTGGTCACGGCTTCTGGAGCTATCCAAAAAATATAGTAGGTTCCTCTTTAAAAACCCTAATACTTGATTAGGGAAATAACTTGGGATTTGACTTCTAGAAAATATTGAAGAAGTGGTGGTGGTGAACATGGCCTTGTGTCTTGGGGGAGGGTAATTTTCTTGAAATTTTAAATTATGAAATATAAGCATATGGAGAAGTGTACACACAGAAAAGTACAAAGATAGGCATATGATTCTGGAAGTGAGAGGCAGAGATAGAATGATTAGGTGTCCAAGGTGGCTGGCTATATGAGTTCCAGGCTAACACCTAAGTTTTAAAGTGTGAAACAGACAGGCTCTGTTTTGCTTTGTTTATGGTGCAGGGCCTCAAACCCAGGGCATCACACCTGGCTAGATAGACACTACCACTGACCTACAGACCCACTCCCACAGTCTGCTGGACTAGAGCCTCCTGACATCACAGTGGGAGCTCTGGAAGAGAGTTCCAGGGGGCTGGAAAGGTGATTCAGGGGTTAAGAGCACTGGCTGCACTTCCAGAGGATTTAGTTCAATTCTCAGCAACCACACAGCAGCTCACACTAATCTTTTAACTCCAGTTCCAAGACTTCTGACACCCTCAGACATTAATGCAAGCAAAACACTAATGAAAATAAATTGAGAGTTACAGAAGATCCTTTGCTAGGGGACACCTAGGTGGCATTTGAGGCATCAGACATCAACATTATACTTACAGACAATGGGCTGCCCAGTAGCCCAGCCTGGCCTAGGAGATCACTAGTCATTGGCTCTTCACAGGATGTGGGAACAGCACTGAAAAGCCCTTCAGACAGTTCTGCAGTGGCAGAAACCAGTGATTAACATGACAGAGACCTGTCAAACTAGGCTGCCTCATCATCACTCTAAAGATGAAAGCAGCACATACTTGCACATGCATATGAGAAGCACTGGATAATACTGACAATAAGCATTCACTGAGTACTCCTTTTCTGTCAACTACCAAAGGCAATACTGGTCTTGGCATGGTCTTTAGAAACCTCAAAGCCCAAGCCCAATGACACATTTTCCTCCCACAAGGCCCTCACCTCTCATCCTTTCAAATAGTGCCATGCCCTGGTGGCCAAGCATTCAAATCTATGATTCTATTGGCCATTCTTACTCAACTACCAAAGTGTGTTTCTAATTCTTTAATTTTAATTATTTCGAATGTGTATGCTACCTATGTGAGCATGTGTGGAAGTCAGAGAACAATTTGTGGGAGTCTGTTGTCTCCTGCTAAGGTTCTAGTGATTCAATTCAGGTTGTCAGGCATATGTGGCAAGTGATTTTTACCCACTGAGGCATCTGCGTAGGCCTTTGAGGGCATTTTCAGAGAGGGTTAACTGAGGAGGGAAGGCCCATTCTGAATGTGGGAAGAAGGGGAAGGAGGAGGAGGAAGAGGAGAAGGGAGAAGAGGAGGAGGAGGAAAAGGAAGAAGAAAAGAAGAAGAAGAAGAAGAAAAGAAGAAGAAGGAAAAACAATCTCTGCAGCCTGCTGACTGACAGTGAAGAACAGAGCTGAGCATGCAGCTCTTTTAAATACTTATCCTGGCAAACACCTCTACCATATTTCTTTAAAACTTCTTTTAATTGTGTGACTGTTAAACAAACCAAAGTGTAAGACCGGATCTTGCTGCTGAGATTTATGTGATTCATAGAGCAGAACTTATTAAAAAATGGAATCCACTGAGACCAAACCAACTTCCCAAGTGTCTGCCCTCTCCAGGAAGACATGAACTGTTTGTTCTAGCACTGTCTGCAGCTTCCAAGTGAGCAGCATAGACACTCTACACATCTCTCTGGGGTCTTTGCTGTTGGTTCACTTTTTAAGATCCCATGTTTAGATAGGCAAGGTGGCGAATCTCTTTAATCCCAGTACTCAGGAGGCAGAGGCAAGTGGATCTCTGTGAGTTGGAGGCCAGCCTGGTCTACAAAGTGGGTCCAGGACAGCCAGGACTATACAAAGAGACCCTGTCTCAAAAAACAGAAACAAACAAATAACCCCAACAACAGAAAGATCCTATTTTTATTTGTGTGCATGTGCATATAAGTGCAAGTGCCTGCAGAGGCTAGAAGAGGGCATCAGACCCCGGCAGCTGGAGTTACAGATACTTGTGAGGCTGCTTTGTGGGGTCTGGGAATTAAACCCAAGTCCCATGCAAGAACTCGTAACTGCTGAGCTATCTTTCTAACCCTGTTTCTCTTTAAAATCTTGATAAGCTCAGCTGGAAGTCAGGGACAATCATATGAAAGAGGATGGTGGTTGTGGTAGCTCTGAGACTGGAACAAATAAGATCGATACCCTGAAGAAGGTGTGACTAGGGTCTGAGGAATGGAGTTAACTGTAGGCTTTTAGGTAGCTAGAGCAAGGGTGGGATATCTTGATTATTCACCACTAAGGGACTTAGTATCTCCTGATTTCGCTCAGAGAATTACTTTAAGGTTTTGATCAACGTCCTCCTCTCCAAAATGCTTTCATGCAAAAACTTTTACATTGAAATATTAGGAGATTCAAGATGCCCAAGGCCACTTACAGATTCCCTAGGGCAGCAGTTCTCAACCTTCTTAATGTTGTGATCTCTTACTATATAGTTCCTTATATTTGTGGTGACCACCCCCAAGCATTAATTTTGTTGTTAGTTCATATTTTTAATGTTGCTGTCATGAATCGTAATGTAAATATCTGATGTGTATATCTGGTATTTGACCTCCCCCCAAAGGGCCATAACCCACAGGTTATGAACCATCTGCTCTAGGACCATGAGCCCATTACTTCTCCCTCTCACTTCTGTTAGTGAAGCTACCCCCATTTCTCACATAGGTAATTACTGTTGGCTGCCTGTCATCTCCTGCCTTCTCTACAGAGCAGCCAAAGTTAACAGAGATCTTGTTAAAACCCAAGTCAGATCATGTCTCATCCCTGTATGTACAATCCATTAGCTTCCCATCTCGGCTGGAGTAAAAGCCAGTCCTTTTATAATGGCGTGTGAGGCCTACAGGCTCTGTCTCCTTTCTGACTTCATCTGCTGCTCTTCTCAATCTTGAGCTACTCTAGCCACAGGACTCACCTTGCTGCTCTCCCAGCAGATCTTTGATGTCCTATCTTAGATATCTGCAAGTGACACTTCCATCCCTTTGAGTCTTATTTCATCTGTCACTTGGTTGGTGAGACCTCCTTCCACTGCCCCCATGCCTCTGCTGCCTCTTTTCTCCACGACATCCATTTATATCTTAAAGCCTACATATTTTGGTTGTTTTTTGTTACCCGCATTAACCTGTTAACTCCATGAGGGCAAGGGGATATGCTGAATTCCAGGTCCTGGGATTTTGCCTAACACACAGTAGGCATTCAATACTGAGTACCTGACGGGGGGGAAGATTCAAGACACTACAGTGACAGGAATGTGGAAATGAAAGAAACTGAACATTTACTGAACAAATAACATTTAGCAGCCACAAACACTGTACAAATCAACAGTAGTTTTATTTGCCAAACACAATACTGGAAGGTATTTTTCTTATTTTATTTCATCAGCCCTTTTGAATG
Organism: Mastomys coucha; assembly: GCF_008632895.1. Lineage (NCBI taxonomy): Eukaryota > Metazoa > Chordata > Mammalia > Rodentia > Muridae > Mastomys > Mastomys coucha. The sequence goes on from NW_022196911.1 coordinate 78,538,946, forward strand.
AAAATTTAAGGTACAAATTTAACAAAATATGAAAGCTATAATAGAAAAACCAGATAGAAAAAAATCCAACAACAAATTAAAGGAGAGGGCTTAGAAATAGTCAAATGCCTGTCTTGTAAGTGTGAAGACCTGAGGTCACGTCCCCAGAACCACTTAACACACACAAACACACATAAGCCAAGTGTGAAGGCATGTAATGCTAGAGCTGGCCTTGATGGCCAGCTGCCTAACCTTGTTTGGTATAGGTCAGTGAGAGGATCAGTCCAAAAAAAAAAAAAAAATTGGGTGGCACCTGAAGCACCTGCATACCTGCATCTGCATGGATGCACCTGTGTATGAACACGCATAGAGCAGAAAGTTGGACCTTCCTCTGGTATGTTCCTGTAATCACAGCACTTGGGAAGCCACGGCAGGAAGATCACAAGTTCCAGGCTATACATAGTGGGATCCTGTCTCAAAAGTCTAAAATAAGGCTGAAGGGATGGCTCTGTAGGCAAAGAGGCCTCTGTACAAGCAGAAGTTCAAAGTCCCGGCCCCCATGCAAAAGCTAGATATGATGGTGCACACATCTGTCATCTCAGCAGAAGTGACAGAGGGCAGAGACATGAAGACACCAGAGGCTCACTGACTAGCCAGTCTAAAAGAAGCAGTGAGTTGAGAAACTGCCATAAAAATTATGGTAAATCTTTAACTCCCAATATTTCTGCCCTCTACCTAAACCATGATGGAGTGGTGACAGGGGAATGGAGTAGATTAACCAAAAAGAAAAGGATGCATGAAAAATCTCTGAAAACCCAACAACTCTGTAAGGCAATTTAAAAACATAATTAAAAAGACTGAAGCTGGGTTTGGTGGTGCGTGCCTTTAATCCCAGGATTTGGGAGGTAGAGGCAGGAAGATCTCTGAGTGTTCAGGGTCAGCCTAGCCTATATAGCAAGTTCTAGGACTATATACTAAGACCTTCCTTTTCGCCAAAAAAAAAAAAAAATTAATACAGATAGCTTACATGGTGAATATTACTCTAGAAAGAGACATGTTAATCTATTAAGACCTCAGAACCTAGTGAAGGGCACCTTCCTGAGTTATTGGTTGGGAAGGTTCCAGAAGTCCCTGAAACAACGAAGGCTATTACTGTTCTTGGTTACCCACCAGAAGTAGATGGTAGGCCCTATTGCTAAAGATACAACAGTCTTAGGTTGTTAAACAGAGAAACCAAGCTGGAACTGACCTATAGGCTTTCTCCATTCATGTCCTGGAAGGTGCTGTGCAGGATGCTGAGTCAGAAAAGACATCAATGGTATCCCTGCAGCCAACCACAGGACTACAGGACTGACCTTCCAGGCAATATGTGCCTATTGGCGCAATAGTGGCATGAAGGCTAAAGGGCAAACATCTGCTTTTGGATTAGATTTGAGATGGGCTTACAGGAAGGAATTCAGGCCTCGTAATATCAAACTGGCCAAAAGTACAAGGCTCAGAAGGTCAGTCTCTCCAGAAGACCCTACCAACGGCTGTTTTGCTACATGACATGTTGTCCAGCTGCCTTCTAAATATTAATAGTTACCGCCATAGGTAGTGTTGTCCTCAACTTTGGCCAGAGAACTTCTCTCTGTGGTGGTCAACAGTTAATAACTGGTCAGAGTACTGAGATTAAGTGTTATTGAGTGCTCAACCCTAAATGGGGTATCTGTATCAATCACCTGCATGCCTCCCATGAAGGCAATGTTGGAGAGGACAGGTATTAGGAAGGGAACAGCCAGAGGATGAGGAGGAGTGCTGTGAAATGCTGTTCTTTGCCACAGCCTGACCACTGGACCCAGGAACTCACAGGGGCTACAGTGAAACGAACAAGATCACGTCAACAAGATCAGTCAGCACTCCAACAGGCAGCATTTATGGAATTAGATGGGTTATTAACAAAGTCAGAGAGGCCATGAAGGTAGACAAGGATGTGTCAGGAGTTCCTAGAAGGAATGGAAGGGAGAGATGGGGGTGCATGAGCAAGATGCATGGCTTACATGTATGAAATTGTTAAAGAAAATTTTAAATCCTTTTATATTTTTAAAGGTAGAAAATCACCGGGCATAATGGTGCATGTCTTTAATCCCAGTACTTAGGAGGCAGAGGCAAGAGAATATCTGAGTTTGAGGCCAGTCGGGTCTATAAAGCAAGTTCCAGAACAGCCAGGGCTACACAGAGAAACTCTGTCTCAAAATAACAAAAAGGCTACAAACAAAAAGGTAAAAAAAAAATCACTTAAGACTAATGTCAGCCTCTGGCCTCTATGTACATACATATTCATGGGTGAGCATCCACACACAAATATAAACATACACATACATCTACTCACAAAATAAGAAAGAAAACTTTATGCTTGTGGGAAGGAAGACCTTAAACCTATCAAACTGTCAGTTCTTCCCACCTTGAACTCGAATTAGTGCAATCTCAGTCAAAATTCCAGCAGGTCATTTTGTGGCTATCAGTTTTAGATGATTCCAGTGTTTACATAAAAAAGCAAGAGACCCACTATAGCCAACATAACCACTAATGGAAAATAGCTCAGCTACAGGACCTAGCTGATGCCAAGGCTCACTCTAAAGCCACATTAACCAACACAGTGGTATTAATAAAAGAACAAATATATCACTGGCAGATATATGGAGCCCAGAAGTAGATCTTCAGCCAAATGTCTCTGAAAAGGAGCAAAAACCAAGGACAAATACTATGTTTTCTCCTGTATGTGAAACTTAGATTTAAAATTGTGTACGTATATGTGTTTGTAGGTCATGAAACTAGAAACAGGATTAGAAGGGGGAGGAAGAGATCTTAATGGAGCTGGGAAGTAGGGCAATGGAATGCCTGTACTAGGAAGACAGAAATGGACACTATCAGGGAGAAGCCATCCAGTTAGAGATGGAGTGGGCAGTGGTCACAAGTAACAGAAGAGAACAGGGTAATCTACACCATGATAAATCCATTATTATGTACATCAATATGAAAGATTAATTAATTAAATATTGGAACAAGATCTCTCAATGAAGCCCTCCCTGGTGTGGAACTGGACATAAAAACCAGTGGTGGTGGTAACACCTTTAATCCCAGCATTTGGGAGGCACAGGCAGGTGGATTTCTGAGTTCAAGGCTAGCCTGGTCTACAGAGTGAGTACCAGGACAGCCAGGGCCACATAGAGAAACCCTGCCTAGAAAAGCACTATTATAGACTGAGAAGGGGGAGCTGCTGCATTGGGGATAAGCCTATAGCTATGCAGGGAGACAGTCCTCCCCTTTTAAAAAAAAAAAAGAAAAAGAAAAAAAGAAAAATCACTGCATTTAGATTCATACTAAATGAAAGTTCAGTGCTCTTATCACAAGAAAAGAAAAAGAAAAAAATGCAATTGCCAGATTTCATACCTAGCTATGTTTCACAGCTGGTGGACCTTAGTCAGAGATCATTATGAATACCATGTAGTTCTAATCAAGCAAACCAAATACTTAGGGCCTGAGTTTTTTGCAAACTTCCATCATTGACAAAGACATGAACTTCCTTCTAAGGGGTTTAACACTCTCTATTAACCATTCATTTCATTAGCTCACAAATTTCATTCATTAGAAGTAGATGCTGGCAGAATGGTAGTATCAGATGCCTTTAATCCCAGCACTTGGGAGGCAGAGGGAAGTGGGTCTCTGAGTTCCAGGCCAGCCAGGTCTACAAAGCCGAGTTCCCGGACAGCCAGGGCTACTCAGAGAAACCCTGTCTAGAAGTGGAAGCCTTTTAGAATACGGGTGCAGTGGTGCAGATACCCACTGCTCTATCCATAGATACCATAGGCTTTTATCTGTGGAATGCTGTACTGGAGAAATAACAGTGGGAGTCGAACATGCAGCCTCATCATTTCTGATGCCCTATTTCAAAAAAAGTAAAATCAAACAGGTGAGTGACTTAAACATCTTTTATTTAATCCAACACATCAAGAATTATGCCAGTAAATAACTGAAGTATATGCACTATTACTATTTTTTTAAAGATTTATTTGTTATATGTAAGTACACCGTAGCTGCCTTCAGATGCCCCAGAAGAGGGCATCTGATCTCATTACAGATGGTTGTGAGCCACCATGTGGTTGTAAGAATTTGAACTCAGGACCTAAGGAAGAGCAGTCAGTGCTCTTAGCAGCTGAGTCACCTCTCCAGACCCTGCACTATTACTATTAATAAGGTATTTTACTACCTTTGGGGTCGGGTTGGGTACTTGTCAGTGTGCAGTGTTCACTTACAGCATCTCTCACTTCAGACTGCTTACATTTCCAGCGCTCGGCAACCACATATATATATGGCTTGTAATAAAAGGGCTGGTCAGCACAGAGAAAGTCGATGGGGTTAAGATTCTCCAGTCAAAATATTCATGCTTCCTCAACCGGAGCCCTTGAGCCTCCTAAGGCCTTCGGATTCCCAAACCCAGGTTTATCCTGCTGCAAGTTAGGAGAGGACAAGGAGCCTTCACCTCATTTCCAACGCCAGGATCTAGCTGGCCTCAGCACAGCAAACAGCACTCAACCTTTAACTCCCAGGAGCCTCCCTCAGCTCTCATGCTCCTGTTCTGTAAAAAGACCTTGTCTATCAGTCCTCTCTCTTTCATCATTTTTTAATCAACAAATAACTGAGCATCTCACATGGATAATTTTAAGAGTAAATGATTTCAAACATACACCTTCCTCTCCATCCCAAGGCCACTTTGATACAAACAGCCTTTTAGTGGGTTGGCTTGTCTTACCCTGAGCAGTTTCAACTGTAGTTAACTATGCTCTAGACCCACTCACTGCGTTCTTTCCCTATGGAATAAAGGCTTAATTCTACCTCACAAATAGAACTTCGCTCCACGATCTGCTCTTTACTTAACCTAACAAAGCCCAATTGTTTGTCCTTCCCAGTCTGAACAAGGTCACTTACCTCCCGGCCTGGATACTTTTATTTTTGTAAAAATAGCCATCTCAAACTCACAAAGCCTACTTGAAGTTTAGAAGCAATAGTACACTAAATGACATGTAATCGGAGCCACCGTCCCTGTCGCTCCTTCACATTTCCTAATTACCTTTTTAATTAGTGTCTTTTAATTCAGCAAAACTCATGCGTACCGGAGCAGAAAACACAGGTGGTACGACTCGAGCTTTCCTTCCCTGAGATCACTGCAATGATTTCTCAATTACTACCTTCAATATCTAACAATCCGAAAAACTCTAGGAAGTTCTGGCCCGCAGCGCCCCAAGCCGCCACTCGAACCCAACAAACACTCAACTCAAAGCTTCCGGGCCGGAATAGAACGGTGGCACACGTGGCGACCGGAGTGGGCGGGGTTCGAGGGTGCAAGTCTGTTACTACGCCTGCGCACTGCCTCCGGCTCAAGGACCCGTATTTAAAGAGACAGGCGGTCTAGTCCTCGTGCGAGGCCCGTGGCCTTGTGGGCTTCTGGTCCGGTGGCCGGCGCGGAGCGCCAGAGCCAGGGCAGCGGAGAAGGCAGGTGAGGGACGGTGCGGCGGGCCGCGATGCGCTCTGTGGGGAGGGCCGTGGCCCAGCGCGGCGTGGCTGGAGTGGCGGTGGCTCCTCCCCCGCCCGCCGCTCAGCCTGGGGGCACACCCTCCGTGACGTGGCGGCCCCACGGGAGGCCCGCGGCCCCCGGGACCCCAGGCGGGCACTGGGAAGGGCCGGATGAGGGAGTGGGCATCCTCAGAGGGTCGGAGCCGATCCGCCGCTGGTCCCTTCCCCCCGCCTTGTTGCGCGACCGCGGCTCGCCCGCACACCCTATGGGCAGAGCGGCGTGCTGCCTGCTCTTCGGGTTCCGGGTCCCGGCGCTGGTCTCCTCTTGTATTTAATTGTCGTATCCCGGGATGGGCGATACGACACCCTACCCACCCTATTCTGCGAAAAGTTGAACTCCTACTCGCCCCGAGCTCCTCTCCAGCCCTGCCGGCCTTCACTCGCCTCTCTTATTCCTCACCGTTAGGGCTTGTGTGACCTACTGAGTCGGCCAGTTAGGGACCTCCCCTCCCCCAAGTGGAACATTGTCAAATACACAAGTTTGGTCCACATCCTCAGGGACTTCAGAACTCCACCCACTCCGGCTTGCCCTCGTACTCGTTGTAGTTTTCCTAACCATTCCGTGAAGTAAATACTAATCTTTAGGGTTTTTTTGTTTCTTTTCCTTTTGAGATGGTCTTGACTATGTACCCCTGGCCAGACAGAAATTTACCAAGTAAACCAGACTGTCTAGCTTTGAACGCACAACAATCCTTCTGTCTTTGCCTTCTGAGTGATATTACAAGCGAGAACCGCCATAACTAGCTCTTAGTTCTGGTTTTGTTTGTTTTGTTTTGTTTTTTAAATAAAACTGGGGCCGGGTGTGGTAGCACACGCCTTTAATCCCTGCTCTACATAGTGACTTCCCCGACAGCCAGGGCTACATAGAAAGATCCTGTCTCAAAAAACGAAAAAGAAATAATAGAAAATAAACTGAAGTCATACTTGGTGGCTCACACCTATAATCCCAGGACTGGAGGTGGGAGGAGGATAGCCAGCTAAGGTGGCTGGCTAGGGTCGGCCTTGTTGGAGGAAACCAAGTCACCTGGTATCTACCCCACCTTCCCGCCCCCCTGTAGGTGGGTAGGCTTGGCCTCCAACCCCTTCTTCAATAGTACACCTGCTGTGCTTTGCTCTCTCAGCCTTCTTGCTATTCTGACACAGTATCAATTTTAGTTCACAGCAGAGTGGGGACTAAAAATAGTTTCCAGTAAACTGGAAATTAAAATTGTAAAGCCACTTAAATAATTACAAATATAAGAAAGGGGTAGGAATAATCATTTTCCCTATGAATTGGTTCATCACTTGCTTAGATTCTTACAGTCCAGTTATTTCAACCTTCCCTGATTCAGGTTGCCAAATTAAGCAAGGGAATTGCTTATTCTGTTTCTAAGGACTTTTACTCTTAGAACAACTACTCCTTGAATTAGGTACCACTGTGAGCTGCGTTTATAGATGAAGTAGGAGAAGAGAGGTAACAGAAGTCACACAGCTGATAAATGGCTAAGTAAGGTTTTGAGTTCAAAACCTTACTTAGCAGTTAATCTGATTATAGACTCTGGTTAGTTGCCTCTCAATGGGGGCCTTCTTCTGAAATCCCAAAATTGTTATAGTGGCTTAATTGTTTTCTGCAAGTGTCTCATGTGTTGTATTTCACAGAGAAACATCATAAACATAATGTAATTTTTCTTTTTTTTTTTTTTAAGACAAAGCTTCAGTATTTTGGTAGTATTTAAAGGTCATCATCCATTATGAGTACCTTTACAATCAGTCTCTACAATGTTGGTGTGGCACGCTCCTTTTGAAACTGGTAAATATTTAATGCATTGGGAAGTGTCTGGTTAATCATGTGCTCTGTATGAGATTCTAACCATTGAGAAATTGGAAGCCTGTATTCTTCATGTCTGTCTGTCTGTTTCCACCCTTTTATGCAGCTATATGACTTTGGCTTTCAAGATCCTCTTCCCGAGAAACCTTTGTGCCCTTGGCAGAAAAGAACTGTGCCTGTTCCCAGAACATAATCGCAGGGCCGCCATAAGACAGTTCAGCCAGTGGTCGGAAACAAATCTGCTTTGGGGGAGCTGCCTCCTCCAGAGAAGAAAGTCTGTCCTTTCTTTCCAGAGAGGTCATCTAAGACCACGTGCCACCCACCTCATTTTCTGGCCAGGGTCGCATGTGGGACTCTGTACTGGCCCTTGTGAGATGGCGGAACAGCGGTTCTGTGTGGACTATGCCAAGCGGGGCACAGCTGGCTGCAAGAAATGCAAGGAGAAGATTGTAAAGGGCGTATGCCGCATTGGCAAAGTGGTACCCAACCCTTTCTCAGAGTCTGGGGGTGATATGAAAGAGTGGTACCACATTAAGTGCATGTTTGAGAAACTAGAACGGGCACGGGCCACCACAAAAAAAATTGAAGACCTCACAGAGCTGGAAGGCTGGGAAGAGCTGGAAGATAATGAAAAGGACCAGATAAGCCAGCACATTGCAGGTGAGGAGAGAACCTGCTCTCAGCTTGCTGGTACTGATAGGATAGGGTGCCAGGAGACTGGAGTCTAGGAGATTTCTTTCTCTGTGTATCCTCCTTGTACATAATTTTAAATTCACAGAATAGTTACAAGAACACTCAGGTTTTCTACACAGATTTCCTTCTTGATAACAGTCAGTTTGCTTTACCATTTCTGTTTATGTGCTCATTCTCTCTTTCATATCAGGCTTAGTTTTTATTGAGCCATTCAGAGAAAGTTGTATCTCCAGGCCCCGGAGGTACCCAGTGTGTATCTTTAAAAAATAGGATCTTGGGCTGGAGAGATGTCTCAGTGGTTAAGAGCACCAATTGCTCTTCTGAAGGTCCTGAGTTCAAATCCCAGCAACCACATGGTGGCTCACAACCATCTGTAATGAGATCTGACAACCTCTTCTGGCATGTCTGAAGTCAGCAACAGTGTACTTACATATAATAATAAATAAACCTTTTTTTAAAAATAGGATCTTTTTTTCTGAGATCATAGTTTACCTGTCAGCCTCAATAACCTTATCTGTATACTGTTCTGTCAGTTGACTGAAGGCTATAATTTAGTAGTACATTTTCCTCCATTGTAGGGTCAGGTCTAGGATCAGACTGGGTATTACATTTAATTGTCATGTCTCTTTGGCCTCCTTTACTCTGCAGCATTTCCAGAGGTTGTTTTGTTTTGTTTTGTTTTGTTTTGTTTGAGATGTGTTCTTGCTATGCCATATACCTTGGACTGGCCTCAGACTTGGAGCAATCTTCCTGTCTTGTCTCCTCAGGACTTAAGATTACAGGCTTGTGTTACAAAGCCTGGTACTCCATGGTCTTTCTTTTAGATATTGATATTTTCAAATAATCAACCACCACCAACCTTCTAGATGTCACCTTGTTAACTTTATGAACGAGTAGATTACTACTTTTTCTCAGAAACTTACAGTTCAATGCTATACTCAGTTTGGTACTTATTTGCCCCATATTTGGCCAGCTTGCACACCCTTTAGGCTGGTTTCTGTATCCTGTATAGCCTAGTTTGCTTGTTCGCACTTGCTTGCTCTCTCTATCTCCCCCACCCCTCCAGACTTTTAAGTTGGACATTAAACTCTCAGTTTTTTCTGCATCAGCCTCTCAAGTCTGAAACTGCACGTGTTTTCCAACTACACCTAGCAGGAACATTCTTTTCTTTGAGAGTTCTAGCTAGGTGAAGTGGTGGTATGAACCTGCAATCTTGGGCATTCAGGGTGAGTTCAAGGCTAGCAAGACCCTGTCTGAAACACATCTACAAGTACTTAAGCATTAGGTCTAAGAGGATGCTCTTGACCTTCTGTGTCTGTCCTTCCCTAGCCTTGGAGGCAGCCATTCCTCTAAGGAGTCTGGATTCCCATTAATGGGAAAACAATTTTAGAAACTAAAATCTGGATGTTGTATGTCTCATCATCATAGCATATCTTTGATTCTAAGTCCTTGGAACAGACAACTAGAGCAGTAAGCATGCACATATACACAATCACATACATATATTCATATGTCTAACATACATGCGCGCTCACTTTTATATGTATAGTTGAGGACTCTCAGACTCTAAAGTAATAGAGCTAAAGGATGTGGCTCTGAAGATAGGCCTGTATTATTATTCTTGGTCTTCATACTGACTGGCATCTCACTAGGAAGGAAGTGCAGTGAGCACTCATATTTCCCTACCTTTGCCAAACAGACTCTGCTTTCTCTGTTTTACTTTGTTGTTCCTTTATTTTGAGGCTATTCTACAGAGCTAGGTCCAAGTTTTATCTATCAAAATGTGATCACTGGGGCTGGAGGGATGGCTCAGCAGTTAAGAGCAAAGGTGGCTTTTCTAGAGGACCTGGGTTCAATTCCCAGTACCCCCATGGCAGCTTACAACAATCTACAATTCTAATCCCAAGGGATCCAACACCCTTTTCTGGCCTCCCTGGGTACCAGGCACACACGTATACCCAAATGTATGTGCAGGCAAAACACCTATGCACATAAAATAAAAATCTTAATAAAAAGCCATTATTGGTTTCTCCCAATCTGTACTAATTCTTATATATTGGATAAAAGGTAGGCAATTTGGTGAAAATTCAAGTTACTAATAGATGTATACTTGTTTGTTTTATTTTGTTTCCTTCTCTCTGACCTTTTAACTCCTCCCTCTACTCAAAAAGACTAGGCAGCCTGGGGTCATAATACCATAAAAACTTACCAAACAAGGATTTGAAAACTGTTGATAAATCTCCAGAAGCTTTGTTGGCAGTCTTTGTCTGAAGGGTACTTTTGTTCTTTGTGGGTCCTGTAGACCTGTCTTCTAAGGCAGTTGCCACACCTAAGAAGAAAGCTGCTGTCCAGGCTAAGCTGACAACCACTGGCCAGGTGACATCTCCAGTGAAAGGTGCTTCATTTATTACCAGTACCAATCCCCGGAAATTCTCTGGCTTTTCAGGTAAGATGTGTTAAGGTGACTTTCCCTGTTAAGGCTCTCTGTTTGGTATCTAAGTCTCTGGCTCAGTGAAAATACTGCTTTACCAAGTGTCCATAACTGGCTTCTGTCTGGGCAATCCGGCCATGACTAAAAAATTCGGTGTTCCACTTGGATAGCATTTCTTTGTGTACTTTAATCTCTGCCATAGCAGGAACATGTTGGTTTATCAAGACTTCTTCCACTGAAAGTTATTACCTGGGTCAAAAAGATTTTTTTTCTAACCTGCTCCTCTCATATTTTAAATGACAGAACTCTGAGAAATTGTTTGCCTAAACTTGCCTGAACTGAGGCGAGATCATGCATAAGACGTTTTCCTTTGACTTCTCTTGATATTCTGTGCCCATATATTCCTAAAGTCGAGCCGTATGAGCTTAGAGCCAGAGGAAACTCTGAATGGAGGGTTTGTTGTGTTCTATTGGGAGATAGTAGGGCCCAGTGATAAAGCAGAAGGACTTGGGATTTAATGGGCTCTGGATTCAGAGTCCATCTCCTATCTCTTGCCTAAGTCTTGGCAAGATAAACAGTGACTTGTTATCATGCACATACGTAAGTAAGTTGCTTCTGTAGTATAACAAACTACTGTTTGTGGACATGGAATCAGTGAAGTCTTGCTATAGGGTGCATAGAGGACTTGAGAGGGTCGTTTATTGGCTGTGGGTAGGAGAAAGCATTGACCTAGGGACTTTGTTCCTCACTTAACCTAAGGAGGTGCTTTTCTGTTACTCTCAGGCTCATTCTGTGAATGGACTGAAGTTTAGGCTGGCAGTGGAACTAATATTACATTGGTGTCTGTTTGTCCCAGTAGTAGTGTGTTATTTACCCTTTATTGTTTGAGATAAACAATTCTTATGGCTGGCTCAATTGAAGAAAATAACAAAATGAAACCTTTGGACTTGAGCAGTCTGGAGATTCCAAGAAGCCTAAATGTGAAGTCAGGAGAGTTGAGGTTTGGTCTATGCTTGACAGCTTGGTGCTTTGAGCAAGTCTTCATTTATCTGAGTATCTACGGCTTTGTCAGTGAATCAAGACATTAGTCCTGTCAGAAGACTATGGGAAATAACATTACAGAAATGATGCCTCCTGTAGAAGTTTTATCATACACACATGCATACATGCACAGTTTGTTTTGTTTAAGAGACAGTCTTGGGCTGGAGAAATGGCTCACCCATTAAAGGATACTCCCAACCCAAAAATATAGGAGAGGTTTTCTTGTCCAGCCTGTTCTGAAAGTAAGATCCTACTGTCTCTGCTTCCTGGGTGTTAGAAGTACAGGCATGTGCTGCCATCTCTTGCAGATTTTATTGTGTGAAAACTCCAGTTTGTGCTTGGTAGTGGACCAGTGATAGGGATACAGAAGAATCCAGGTGACACTAAAGATGGCATGGTCCAGGGAGAGGCCTTGATCTTGTGCATGGAGTTTAGAAGAGTCAAGAAGAACAGGGTGTTCTCCTTCATGAACCTGGCTAAATACCAATGCTCTGGAAAGATCTCCACCCCAGATCATATTCCAGGTCAGAGATGATGACAGACTTACAGTTTACAAACCCAAACAAGAAGTCTTAGTCAGCAGCTCCGTGATAGAACAACTTGCCTTGCTCTTGAAAATGGTCACAAAGAGGTGAGAATCACTGAGGTTTCCCTCGGATATAAACAAAGGTACCTTTTATTTTGACAATAAGAAAAGATGAGCTGGGGCACACTGGTGGGCCCTGACTTTTGCTGGCATCCCTGTCTTCCTTCTTCCAAGGAGGTAGGTGGTCTTGAAAGCTGTCTGCTCTCAGGCCTTGGTCTCATCAGTAAGAGGACAGTGAACTCTGTAACCACCAGGTTTGCAGTGGCACTGACAGTCCACAAAGGCAGTCATTTCAGTTTTACAGGTTCTTTGGTTTCTTCTCTCTGGCTCATCCCAGCCTTTGTGGAGTCAGAATGGCAATTGCTCTGAGATCCACTTGATGGCTTGTGGCATGAAAGCAGCTTTTGCTCCTACAAGTGGTACTCAATGTACGGGTGCTTCTCAGTGCAGTCTTCATGCAGTGGTATTTGTACTGATTCCTTGGCCTCCATATTTGTACCTGATACATGGATGCAGGACTTCCAGTGACTCTTTGAGGACCTTGCATAAAATGACATATAAGCCCCCGGCAAAGTTTTAGTGTTCTTCTTCCTTTTTGTGTTTCCCCCCAAAAGAAAAATTAATCATCTGTGTTGTTTCTCTCACTAGCAGCCAAACCCAACAACCCTGAGCAAGCCCCTCCAAGCCCTGCTCCTAGGACGAGTCTGTCCACAAGGAAATGTGACCCTAAGCACAAAGATTGTCTGTTACGAGAGTTCCGGAAGCTATGCGCCACGGTGGCTGAAAATCCTAGCTATAACACCAAGACCCAGATCATCCACAACTTCTTGCAGAAAGGCTCCACAGGAGGTAGGACTGTACATATACTGAACGTGCTTTTCCTCGGAAAAGCTCAGAGCCATGGCAAGCTTGATGTGCAAAGACACTTGAATCGTGTAATTCTTGATCATCTTGAAATGGGATCCCATAGCTGGAGTTATCACCAGGCCCTGCATGTTATATGGCCAGTTCTGCTTGGGTGCTTGGCCGTTTTCTTCCTCTGCAGAAGAGCCCATCACATTTCACATAAGAGAGAAATGTCCCACTAGCATATGTGATTAGACGAACCACATGCCTAGTGTTGAGTAGAATGCCCTGGCTGTTTCTTTTCATGGATCTAGCACATTGTCATTCATTATCTCTTATTTCATCACAACATGAAAGTCGTTGCTTTGCCCATTGGGAGACTGTGGAGTAAAGGTGAGACAGTTACACGTGCATGGAGCTGTGGAAAGCAGTCTGCTTTTTTTCTTCCTGATGATGATGATGGTGATGGTGGTGGTGGTGATGATGATGATGTTGATTTAGATAGGGCATCACTGTATATCCTTGGCTGTCCTAGTACTTATTATGTGGACCAGGGTAGCTTTGAACTCACAGAGATCTGCATTCAGGGTTGTCTCCTGAGTGCTGGGATGGAAGGCGTGCAGCACTCCATTTCTTTTCTTTTTTTGTTTTTTTGTTTGATGTTGTTGTTGCTGCTGTTTTGAGACAGGGTTTCTCTGTGTTGCCTTGGCTGTCCTGGAACTCACTCTGTAGACCAGGCTGGCCTCGAACTCAGAAATCCACCTGCCTCTGCCTCTCAAGTGCTGGGGTTAAAGGCGTGTGCCTCCACCACCCGGCTTGACATCTCCATTTCTTAATGGGAGTTCCTCTCCTTTGTTTTCAGATGGCTTCCACGGTGATGTGTACCTAACAGTGAAGCTGCTGCTGCCTGGTGTCATCAAGAGTGTTTACAACTTAAATGATAAGCAGATTGTGAAACTTTTTAGCCGAATTTTTAACTGCAACCCAGATGATATGGCCCGGGACCTAGAACAGGTCAGAGGCGGGTGTAGGGAGGTCATAACCTAGGTGGGAATTCGCCAGGATAGCCTTCCCATAGCCACTTTAAAAAATAACTGAGCACATACTGGTGTAGGAAACTGAAACTTAGTGAACAAGACTCTGTTAGGCTGGGAAGCCAGGTGTGAAGGTACGACTGTTCCTTTCGTAAGTCTGATAACTGAAAACATAGCACTGCCAAGCCACAAAGGCCTTGTCTGAAAGGCAGGGCTTGAGGCTTCCTTTGTCTATCCTGGGACCGTGCTGGGCTTTTTTTGCTTGCTTGCTTTCCCTTTCTTTCTTTGGACTTTCTATTCATCTTCGGTTTGTTCGTGACTCTAGCCTTGATACCATGGAAAGTTTTTACCCAAACATCTACTAAGGACAGACCATGTCTTTTTGTGCAGATTCTTAAACAGGAATCAGATTGGCTCAGTCTTAGATTAGTGCTGTGCCTCTGCTCAGCTAAAGCAAGTGGGTGAATAGATGGGCCCTCCTAAGAACTGGCTGGGAGAGAGTTCCCAAGAAGAATGTTTTAGGGACAAACACTGTGCTGGAACTCTTGACTTGGCATTCGTCCCAAGCTCCCTGGGGTTGCAGCAGTGGCGTTTTGGTTTTTGGAGACAGGGTGACGTGTCAGAGACGATCAGAGTCTTCTTTGAGCAGAGCAAGTCTTTTCCCCCAGCTGCCAAAAGCCTCCTCACCATCCAGGAAGTGGATGCATTCCTCCTGCACCTCTCCAAGCTCACCAAAGAGGATGAGCAGCAGCAGGCCCTACAAGACATTGCCTCTAGGTGAGAATGGCCCCATGGAAAGCAGACCCCCACGGGCATGGGCTTGGGAAGGGAGGTTTGGGGGATCAAAGTCCTTGAGAGATAAAGCTGAATATGCCTTATCTTTTCAGGTGTACAGCCAATGACCTTAAGTGCGTTATCCGGCTGATCAAACACGATCTGAAGATGAACGCGGGCGCAAAACACGTGTAAGTGCCACAGCCACTCTTATAGCCAGACTGCCGATGCCCTGTTCCCGGCTACTCTCAAGACTGGGGAGTCCTGCTACAGATTTGAACCCTCATTATTACTTCTTCTGGACCCTAACTCACTTCCACATCCATTTTCTCACAAGCAAAGTGGAGATAACTATCTTTAACACAAAGCTACTACAACTGAAAGTCTGGAATGGGCTTCTTGCCAAGGCTGTACCATGTAAGGCATGCGGTCTCAAAATCCTGAATTTTCTGTTTTGTCTTTTCCTGTGCTAGCTTTGATTTCCAACCTATTGACATAGCAAAATCTACAAAATTGATGCTCAAGAACTGTTCATTCAAGTTACCAAAAAAAGTGTTATAAATAAATTTTGTGTTGGGTTACATTCATAACTATCTGTGGCTCCATGGGCCTACTGCTGTAGGTTAGTCACATCTTCAGGTTAAAGGATGGAACAAGGCTACTTCCCCACATCTGTCTGACAGACTGGTGCCCTAAGCTGTGATGTCAGTTGGAGAGGTGTGTTTCCTTGCTCCTGTTCTCTTTGACAGGTTAGATGCCCTTGACCCCAATGCTTATGAAGCCTTCAAAGCATCGCGCAACCTGCATGATGTGGTGGAGCGGGTCCTTCACAATGAGCAGGAAGTGGAGAAGGACCCAGGCCGGCGACGGGCTCTGAGTGTCCAGGCCTCACTGATGACTCCTGTGCAGCCCATGCTGGTGAGGAACACTGCCTTGTCCCTCTCATCCATGTCTCTTTAAGTTGCTGGCATCTGAAAGGGATGAAGGCAAGAGCTCTGGTAGGTTGCCAGGGAAGAGTGGAAGTGAGCAGAGCCATACTGGGCCAGGAAGTGAAGGTTCAGAAGAAGGTAGGTGATCTAGTACAACCTGAGTCTGGCCTCTTGCACTTTACTGTCCCTGATGGGAGTGGCACGTGGGACCAAGGAGCTTAGCATCACACTTGAACACAGGGCTGTGACCTCCTGCAGGGTAGCTCAGAGATGGCAACAGGCTTCCTGTGACAGGGAAAAGAAGCTGTAGGAGTATTCACGCCAGTACATAGCTGGTTGCTGGATCTTTAGTGGGGATAGCTGTTCCTTCTGGTGTTATGTGGAGCAGAGTCAACACCTGCTGCTCTGCTGCTTGCTATAAGTCTCCTTGGGCTTTCCAGGGCTATGCAGGGAACTTTTTTTTTTTTTTAAAGCTATCTTGTTATACTAAATCCTTGTTTAGGTTTAGTATGTTTGGAATAGGTTTCTGTGTTTGGAATAGGAAAGAGTTCTTTTGCTACCAGAAATATAGATTAGCTTGCTAAAATGGTATGATCTCCATGCCAGGGTCGGAGCCTCTTCCCTCACCTGGAATAGAGGCTTTACTGGCTTTTGTGGGAGTCCTTCCTAGAGTCCTTTCCACAGCCTTGTCTGAAGAATGGTATGGGGTGCATGCTTAGTGCTTTAGCTCACAGGCTTGAGTCTGGCTGTTCACTGGCTGCCTGACCTTAAGTAAGCGCATAACCTCCCTGACCTTCAGGTTTCTCATTCAGTACTTGTCCTCTAAGGGATCATCTCAAAGATGAGATGATGTTGTTTTATGTCCTGTCAAGAACCCCCAAAGTGATAGTTACTGTTTGAGTCTGGCTGGTGCCAGTATGTAAGTGAGTGGGCTCTAGGTCTGGGTGTCCTGTCAGTCTCTGGTTCTAGTCATCCTGCCAGCCCCACTGTTACTGGCCCTCTCCACTCTTACCTCCATCATCACACTGTAATAGCTGGTGTGCTTAATAAGCCAGGTGCCTGGTAAGAGCCTATAGTACTGAAAAAAGTAAATGGTACTTCAGAAGAATTTTACTCTAGAATGGATAGCATTTATCTTTTTCAGAATGTAAACTGTTAAACCAACTTTGGTGATGAGTATTTTTGTTTTTTATATTTGAGACAATTTTGCTATGTAGCTCAGGATATCAGCTAATGACTTTATTATCAGAATACAGCATTGTCCAACCCTTTGCAATACATCACCCCTTCAGCAGTCTGTCCTGAGTCAGTGCCAGAACCAGTTCCGTCCTGACAATCCCAGCCCCAGACCCTGCTGAGGAGCCCTTGTTGAAGGGTTCTAACATTTGCTTTCTCCTTTCCAAGGCCGAGGCCTGCAAGTCCATCGAATATGCAATGAAAAAGTGTCCTAATGGCATGTTCTCTGAGATCAAGTACGATGGTGAGCGGGTCCAGGTGCATAAGAAGGGGGACCACTTCAGCTACTTCAGCCGCAGTCTGAAGCCTGTCCTCCCTCACAAGGTAATACCCTTGCAGCAGGACATCTCCTCCCTACCTCTCAAAATTCCCAGGTTGAACTGCAGGGCCTTTCAGGCTGTGTTTCACAGGAAGAGATTTGGTTTTTCTGTAAGTGAATGGAGAGAATTTATTCCTGCACTCTTCTAGTAATGAAAGGCTGCTTAGCTGGGACAGCCAGTGAGCCCAGACATGGGTTAGTCAGGTAGGAAAGAGCTTCCTGAGACAATGCAGTGCAGACAGCTCAGTGAAAATCTTGGGTGTGTCCCTGTCCCCTGTGCTCCTTCTGGGCTACATTAGGGTTCTTATATAAGGAAATGTTGGATTATCATTCATTAGTTTACTCAACAAGTATTTCTCAAATATTGTGCACTGTGGTAGCTAGTGGACATAAAAAGTACAAACAATAGATAAAAATTCTGACCTTCATGGAGCTTGGAGTTTGATAAGTGCACAGTATTATGGGGCTGTCTAGGATCCTGATCCCTGCCCTACTCAGCACTGATGGGAATTAAGAGCCTCGTTCCTCAGCCCTTCTCAGCTTCCAGGGCCAGTCCTGTGAGGTCTGTGGAAGAGAAGCAGCTGGGATATCTGGCTCCAGTACCTCTGAGTAAATGGTTTCTTTTTTTTTTTTTTTTTTTTTTAATTATTGGTTTTTTTGAGATAGGGTTTCTCTATATAGCCCTGGCTATCAGTGGAAAGCAGTTTCTGCTTTTTTTCTTGATGATGATGATGATGATGATAATATAGATAGGGCATCACTGTATATCCTTGGCTGTCCTAGTACTTATTATGTGGACCAGGGTAGCTTTGAACTTACAGAGATCTGCATTCAGGGTTGTCTCCTAAGTGCTGGGATGGAAGGTGTGCTGCACTCCATTTCTTTTCTTTTTTTGTTTTTTTGTTTTTTTGTTTTTGGTTGTTTGTTTGTTTGTTTGTTTGTTTTTGAGACAAGGTTTCTCTGTGTAGCCCTGGCTGTCCTGGAACTCACTCTGTAGACCAGGCTGGCCTCGAACTCAGAAATCTTCTTGCCTCTGTCTCCCAAGTGCTGGCATTAGAGGCGTGTGCCACCACTGCCCGGCACCTCTTAGTAAATGGAATTCCTGGCTTTGCTGCCCACTTCTTCTCTGGTTCTGACTCGGTTTCTCAGAGTCTGTATATTGGAGGATGTATTGTGTGATCCAGTAGAGACTTGGTGGCTGGGCCACTTGTTTTATGTGTTGAGCAAGAGAGCTGAGCAGTAGTCTTTCGTGGACCTTTGAATGAGGTTCTTGTTCCAGGTGTGCTAGAAGCTGATGAGGATGTGATCAGCTGTGATAAGGATGATGTAAGACAGTCCCTCTTGTGACCCAGCAACATTTGAACACAGCTTTCCAGAATATGCTTTCTTTACTTTTTCAAATCCTGTGGATTGAATCAGGGCTTACTATATCATCAGTCCATGCATGTCTGTTGGTTCTTAAAGGGCTGGATTGGGGATGGAAGGAAGTAAGGATGGTCAGTCAGGTCTTTCCTCATCCTGTTACACACCCTAGGCAGTGACTCAGCTGTTCTCAGCAGAGACTCTCCGGACCCCACTGCTGGTACCCTTTGTCTGGAAATACCTGAAATTGTAGTGGGACTTCTCCCACTGAGTATCAGAAATTAGGGCTCTGGCTCTTGTTAGGCAGAATCCCGTCCCAGTGCTTATACTCTGAAGACAGCAGGGGCTTCAGAGTTCCCATCTAGGTGAAAGCCTGTTCTCATTCCTTGCTCTTCCCAGGGCTTTATTTTTCTGCCCTGCAACCCATCTGTTTCCTCATCCCAGTCCTCAGCCTGATAACACCAATCCTGTGAATGGACACTAGTCCCCACCTGCCTATCTTTCCTCTTTTCCTTCCCTCCCATATTTGTCTACCTTCAGGTCCTTCCTGACTGACTCACTGTTTCTTCCTTTTCCTCCAAGCCTTCTATATAGCCCATAGAAAATGACTCAGTGGGCTGACCATTTTCTGGATGTAGACAGAGGTAATAAAGCAGATAGCCTGATAGTCTTTGGGAGACTGACACAACCTAGTTGTTCATTTCACTCATCGCTTGGGTGTTCTCTGTGCAAGGTTCTCTGTGCTGTTTTGCCTGAGCCTTGATCACTGTGGCTTAGTTTTAGGTCTTACTGCCAAGACACCCTTGCCAAAGCTGCCTTTGTACTTGTAGGTGGCCCACTTCAAGGACTATATTCCCAAAGCTTTTCCTGGGGGTCAAAGCATGATCCTGGATTCCGAGGTGCTCCTGATTGACAACAACACAGGCAAACCACTGCCCTTTGGGACTCTGGGAGTGCACAAGGTATACACTAAGAGTCCTGTGTGCAAAAACTGTGCTGTCAGTCTGACAGAGGGGTAGAGGGGAGATTAGAACCAACTGAGACTTGAGTTGGTTTCTGTTGAGCATGTGTTCTTTTATCACTGTAACAAAATACCAGAGGTAACCTTTCTATAAAGGGGAAAGATTATGTTTCTAGAGGTTACAGTCATAGATACAGGGGCCCATAGCTTTAGATCACTAAACGTGGTACAGCAAAGACATTTCTATCATGAGCTAAGAAGCATAACGAGAGGAAGGGGCCAGTCCCACGACCCCTTTAGGAGCTAATGACTTGGTCCCTCCCCTACTTCACCATCCATGGGAGCAAGCCTTAACATTTGGGCCTTTGGGAAACACTTGGGATCTAAAGTTTAGTGAGCACCATCTATGGAGTGCTCTGTGGCCCTGCAGAGCACTGGCAGGACTGTCTACAAGGGCTTCTGAAGTGGACTGCTACTCCTCTGATTCCGTGCCCTCCTGTGCTTCCTGCCTCATTTTCTCTGCAGAAAGCTGCTTTCCAGGATGCTAATGTCTGCCTGTTTGTTTTTGATTGTATCTACTTTAATGATGTCAGCTTGATGGACAGGTAAGTTAATTTGCATTTTGACATGTTTGGAATTTTTTTTTTTCATTTTTTGAAGTACTGGGGATGAAATCCAGGGCCAAACATGTATTAAACATATAATCAACCTTCGGATTATACTCCCTGGCTCCCAAGATTCTTAATTTCACTGGGAATTTATCTGGGTTGGATAGAGGCTTCAGTTAGGAAAAAGGGATGGGGCTAACATTTTTGCATTGTATCTGTGAGCTTCTAGGGGATGCTGTGGGTAAACACCCAGGGGAACTGCTGTCTAGAGTGAGCTACATCCGAAAGCTTGGACCTACACAGCTGATACTTGTCCTTTATGCACTCAGGATTCTCCCTGATCCTATTTCTATAGCTACACCCATGGTTATTAATGATTATTGATGGGGTAGGGTCCCGAGGCCTGTGCCAGCCTGGAGGTTAGGGATAGCACAAGAGTTGTAACATTGTTCAAGTGGGACAGAACATGTAGTCTTAGCTAGAGGCTGTTTTCTTGGCTCAGTAAAGTAGAAAGCACAGCTGTAAACTGGCTGTGGGCTACAACTTATGGTTGTTTATCTCCAGTGTTGCTAGAGTCCTTACACCCATTGACCGCACAACTGTTCATGTGGGAGCTTGGATCCATAGCTGTCCTTCTCCTGAAGCAACAGTCCTATCACTGGGTCCTATCCTGTTTCAGAGTTCCTGCTAGGAGTGGGAGAGAAGCAAGAACCTTACCTCTCTCTTTACCTCAGCTCTGCTGTTTCCCTTAGGCCTCTCTGTGAGCGACGGAAGTTTCTTCATGACAATATGGTTGAAATCCGTAACCGGATTATGTTCTCAGAAATGAAGCAAGTTACAGTAAGTGAAGTCCTGTCCTAGGCAGGGATCTGATGGTTTGAAACCAGACCAGAGAACCCCAAGGGGTGTGAGGGGATGACCCTTAGATGTCCTCTGTGGGGTGCTAAAAAGCTTGCCATTGGCAGTTGCCATGTTGCCTAATTGTCTGCAGCCTGCCTCTCAAAGGCACAGCAGCTCCTAGTTGTACACACTACTGTATAGAAATGAATGGTCTGTTCTTACATGAGCCTGTACATTTTTCCTACCGTCCTTCAGAAAGCTTCAGACCTGGCTGACATGATAAACCGGGTGATCCGAGAGGGCTTGGAAGGGTTGGTGCTAAAGGATGTGAAGGTAAGATAGCTACTACACCTGTCTTTTCCTGCTAGAGGTGACAGAGGTGTTGCTGTGGGAGAGAGGGAGAGCTGTGTAGGAGTCTTTCTCACTCGGCTGGGGCAGGCTGATCCTGGATCTGAAAATGGCTTTGTATGTCCTGTAGTGCCTTGACACTGAGATCGGTCCATAGTGGTAAAAAGATGGACCTCACCTCTATTGAGTTTCCATTATCTGTGATCTATTTTTATGTCCCATCAGGGTACATATGAGCCTGGGAAGCGGCACTGGCTGAAAGTTAAGAAAGATTATTTGAACGAGGGGGCCATGGCCGATACTGCTGATCTGGTGGTTCTTGGGGCCTTCTATGGGCAAGGGAGCAAAGGTTAGTGGTGTTTGGTCCCTGTGATGGTACTCTATCAGAAGACATACACATTGGCCTTCTTACTAGCTTGATCTGCCAGTCATGGCTTCCTTGAACCTGGGATCTAAGGCCCTGGTCACAGCAGACAGACATCTGGGAGCTTCACTCTCACACCCAGAAGTTGAGTAAGAAGAGCTGGTGAGAGCTCAGTGGATTTAAAGCCCTGCCTCAAGCCTTCAGAGCTAAATTGATCACTAGTATCTACTTGTAAAAGAAGAAAACTCCTACAAGTTGTCATCTGACCCCCCACCCACATGCACTCTGTAGCATTTATGATGACTGGATTATGACTGGCTGCACAAAAGTCCACACTCAGAAAAAATGACAAAAATGTTTTAATAGGAAAAATACTCCAAAAACAACAACAAAAAAAGGAAAAATATCAAAAAAAAAAAAAAAAAAAAAAAAAAAAAAAAAAAAAAAAAAAAAACCAAAACAAAACAAAAAAAAAAGACAAAAGAAAAAGAAAGTAAGGAAAAATAATAATAATTAAAAGAAGTTGGTCAAGAGCCGGGCAGTGGTGGCACACGCCTTTAATCCCAGCACTTGGGAGGCAGAGGCAGGTGGATTTCTGAGTTCAAGGCCAGCCTGGTCTACAGAATGAGTTCCAGGACAGCCAGGGCTACACAGAGAAACCCTGTGTTGAAAAACAAAACAAAAAAAAAATTGGTCAAGAATAACCTTTTTGCAGTCCTGACACAAGAAAGCTCAACTAGCAACTGTCTCAGGGCCTTAACAGCTTCCTTCTCAGAAAAAAATCTGTTTCTTCTTTTATATGTATTTATTCTTTTCATGTATATGAGCATACTGTTGCTGCCTTCAGACACACCAAAAGAGGGAATTGGATCTCATTACAGATGGTTGTGAGCCACCATGTGGTTGGTGGAAATTGAACTGAGGACCTCTGGAAGAACAATCAGTGCTCTTAACCACTGAGCCGTCTCTCCAGCTCAACAAAATCTTTCTTGATTGGGGAGAAAGCTGAGGTCTGAGAAACACTTAGGCAATTTGTCAGGTTGTGTCTGCTATGTGTCATGTTCTGTCCAGTTCCATGGAGCCCAGTAAGTTGAGTGTGATTACTCAAACACTCTTGATGGTAAGGCCTTGGCTCATTCTTCTCTAAGCAGTCTATCGTGGTCCTGGCAGAGGTGGTTCCTTCTAGCCCACACTCAATTCATGTCCCACTCCTAGGCGGAATGATGTCCATCTTCCTCATGGGCTGCTATGACCCTGACAGCCAGAAGTGGTGCACTGTCACAAAATGTGCTGGAGGTCATGATGATGCCACCCTTGCCCGCCTGCAGAAAGAGCTAGATATGGTGAAGATCAGCAAGGTGAGGAAGGCACCTGGTTGACCCTGACCCTGGACAAGTAATCCTCCCTGAAACAGGCTGTGCTTGGAGGACTGAGCTCTGCAAGTCCTGATTCTTAATTCAGAAAGGAGTTTACTTCTTGGCCATAGAAGCAGGATTAGGCTTTTAAATCTCAGAGAGCCTATCTTATAGAAGATGGGCCACAACCTCTCTGAAGAGGGAAGATCGCTTGGGGTGAGAGGTCATCCTTTTTAGCTAAGTCATTTCAGTCTTATTACCAAAGACAGGGTTTAAACCTTTCTCCATCATGACAGGAGCCCAAAACAGTATCTTTTCTTCTTCAGGATCCTAGCAAGATACCCAGCTGGCTGAAGATCAACAAGATCTATTATCCCGACTTCATTGTCCCAGACCCAAAGGTATCATCACCTGATGCTTTGTGACCCCCCATCCCAGTAGTAGTTTGTAGTTCTGCAGTCCACAGAAGTTAGTCCAGCTTTGCTAAGGTCCACCCAGGATGGGACTTGGATATTCAGCCAAATGACAGGCACAGGGCTAACCAGCAGACTCTGAGGACTTGTCCTTAGTGAAGGGGAAGCAAATTCCTTTCCATTTATAAAAGAGGCCTGTTCTAGAACTAAACCAAACCAGGCCCTGCTTAAGCAGACAGGTTTCAAGAGAAGGCATAACTGGCACACAGGCCTCCTGGCTGACAGAGAACGTCTGTGCTTTCAATGACACTTGTTTCTGTCTGCTGGAGACTCTTCCTTCTTGGCCAGTGATAATCCACCTGTTTTATTTCTGACAGAAAGCTGCTGTGTGGGAGATCACAGGGGCAGAATTCTCCAGATCTGAGGCGCACACTGCTGATGGGATCTCCATCCGATTTCCTCGATGCACCCGAATCCGGGACGATAAGGACTGGAAATCTGCCACTAACCTCCCCCAACTCAAGGTGCCAGCCTCTTGGCTTTCTAAGTGTCATCAATCCACTATCTTGCTCTTGGAGTGTTGGGCATCTAGCCTATTCACATGCCATTTGGCTTATTATCTCCATTCCATAGGGACATCACAAGGAGAGCAGTTCCTCCTAGCTCCCCTTCTTCTGGTCCCCTGAAGAGCCTATAACTTCCTCACACAATTTAGGAGTTGCCTCAGACCACACTCCTACTTTACTAATTAAGAACTGAGGTTTAAGGACTGGAGAGACAGCTCAGCGGTTAGAGCTTGGGCTGCTCTTCCAGAGGACTCCTGTTTGATTCCCAGCACTCACCACAGCTCACAACTGTCTATAGTTTCAGTTCCCAGGGTTCCAGTGCCCTCTTCTGGCCTCTGTAGGCACCAGGCATTTACACATTTACATGGTGCACAGACAGGCATACACCTTTTTTTTGTTTTGTTTTGCTTTCGTGACAGGGTTTCTCTGCATAGCCCTGGCTGTCCTGGAACTCACTTTGTAGACCAGGCTGGCCTCAAAACTCAGAAATCCACCTGCCTCTGCCTCCCAAGTGCTGGGATTAAAGGCGTGTGCCACCACCACCCAGCTTTTTTTTTTTTTTTAAGAAAACCAGGATTTAGGCAGAATGTACTATTGTACACCTTGAGAATTCTAGCACTCAGGAGACAGACTCAAGTTTCTCAAAGCCAGCCTGATCTACTTGGTGAATTCCAGGCTAGATAGAGTGAGACTCTGCCTCAAAACAACAACAAAAACCTGGTTCATCTGAGCCTATAATCTAAGCACCAGAGAGCCTGAGACAGGGAGACCTTAAGTTTAAGCCAGTGAAGAATTAAAAAACTTTTGCCACAGAAAGTAGCTTATACCCAAATTATTCATGTTCCAGGGCACAGGGCCTTACTTTGTTCCTTAGCTATATGTGCCAGGAAGCACTCATCCCAGACACAGGTCAGGAAGGTCAGTGAGTGACAGCACCCAACTCCCCACCCCCACCTTCCCCTTACTTCCTAGGAACTGTACCAGCTGTCCAAAGACAAGGCAGACTTTGCTGTGGTAGCTGGAGATGAGGGGAGCTCCACTACTGGAGGCAGCAGTGGTGAAAATGAAGGCACTGCTGGGTCTGCTGTGGCCCACAAGGGCCCCAAGGGCCCCTCCAGTAAGTCCTCTAGTGCCAAGAAGACCGAACAGAAGCTCAATAACCCCAGTAGCAGAGGTGGTAAGTGAGGAGGCCTGAGATGATGGGGAGGGCTATGGGGAGGCCAAAGATGGTAGGCCATAGACATACACTTCAACTCTGACGTCCTGTGACTGGGTGTCCCCTACAGCAGTGTGTTCCTAGCACGTGACTAGCTAGGGCCCAGAAACTGGTCTACCAGGCCCCCTTTATCTACTTAGCAAACCTGGATGACAGAGGACTACCCAGGAACAGTCAGTCTGACCTTGAAGCTAAAGGATCCCCTTAGCCTTGCTCTCTCCACTTACAGGGCTGTTCCCTTTCCCTCTTCCTTCTTGGTTTTGTGGTTTTGAGACAGGGTTTTTCTACACCAGACTGGCCTTTAACTCACTATGTAGTTCAGAATGGCCCTGAGCTTCTGAGTCCTCTGTCTCCACCTCCTTAGCGCTGGATTAGAGGCATGTCCCAGTTTGTGCACTGCTAGGGATCAGACCTAGTGCCGTATACATACCTGACTTCTGCTTTCCTGCAGACAACAAACTGACTCCAAAGTCTTCCCCTGTGAAACCAGGAGAGAAGCTGGCTGTGAAGTCTTCTCCAGTCAAAGTAGGAACGAAGAGGAAAGCTACTGATGATACCCCATGCCTGACAAAGGTGAGGGTAAGAACAGCACTGCTGGACACAGGCCAGCTTGGCCCAGCAGGGTCTAGAGATCCAGGCTCCTGTGTGTGAATGTGACAAGCTGTCCGTATTGATTTTGGGGGAAGACTCCTGGAGCCCCTTCCCTTCCTGTTCTGGGCAGGTGAGCAGTCCTACGACTCCACCCTGTGCCCTTTTGTTGCCTTGCAGAGGCGGCGGGCAAGCCAGCAAAGAGGAAGGAGAGCTATGCGGACAGGCAGGAGATAGAGCCGGCCTAGCAGGAGAGGCTGCGAGCCCACCCAGCTACCAGTGTTGTTGCAGTTCACATTAAAGAACGAAGCCCACTCTGGCGGTGGGGTACAGCACATTTGTGTCCTCTCTCGGAACAGGTCTACCCAGCAAGGAGAGGGAGTCTGCTGTGGCAGACAACTCCCAGCTAAGGAGCCTATTCTCCCTTTTGTTAGTCCCTGGTCTGGCAGCAGGTCCTGAGTCCTGCTACTGGCTAGTGTATAGTACCCTGGGTGGCTTCTAGCCATGACTAACAGATTGCACTCATGCCCAAGCAGATGTACAAAAGTTGATATCTCGGGGCCTGTGCCCAGTTCTCAATAGAAGCCACTCCCACCTCTGCCCTCCTTGAAGCCCTTGCACTCACCCACACTGATGAGCAAGACTCCTGGGCCCTCTTTACTAGGCAGCTGTGCAGAACAAACTGATATTCCAAGTATTTTGCACTGGGTGGCTCTGGAGAAACAATTTACCTAGATCTCAGATGTTAGAGCCCACCACTTTTGACTTTTTTCTTGAGTCAGGAAGAACTGTCAGACCAGGGTCAGTTTGAATGACTGGAGGAGGGGATAGCAATGTCTTCTCCAGGCATCCCTAGCTGTCCTGTAATCAGGCAGGTGAAGTCCCACTTGTACCCAGGCTAGGGCTTACTCTGGATGAACCACTCTGTTTGCAGGTGCTGTTGGATGTCTTCACTGGGGTACGGCTCTACTTGCCACCTTCTACACCAGACTTCAAAAGGCTGAAACGCTACTTTGTGGCATTTGACGGAGACCTGGTACAGGAATTTGACACGGCCTCAGCCACACATGTGCTAGGTAACAGGGAAAAGAACACTGATGCCCAGTTGGTCTCCTCAGAGTGGATTTGGGGATGTATCCGGAAACGGAGGCTGATAGCTCCCTGCTAGGACTTTGTTTTTTCTCCTTGGGCTGTCCTCCTGCCCACTCTACCACCACACGAGGCTCAGCCTGAAGAGTAGGGGCCTCTACGCCAAGCAGCCTACCTTCTTACACCCTTGGACTCTTCATGGTCTCTTGTGGATCAGGAGTTAGCTGCTGTGGACACAGCAGTTTAACTGGAACTTTCAGATCTGGGTGCTAGTTTTGTCTTTTTTATTAGTTGTCTGATAACCAAGTCAGACCCTTATTCATGCTATGCACAGCACTCTGCCAATGAACTACAATGAATTACAAATAAGAAATCTTAAGCTAGGCATGAAGAAGTCATGGGGATCAGAAGTTCAAGGCTAACCTGGAGAAAGATTTTAAACAAGAACATGCATCCTTTCCCCCCACTGGTTCCACCTACAGTTCTCCTCAGTGACTAAGGAATGGAGGCTGAGCAGAATCTACTTCTTGTGCGCCTCACTTCCATGTGCATCTTAAAAGCTGTATTTAAACTGTTCTCAAACGCTTCTTGTATGTGGCAAAACCTTTATTATGCCTGGTTCAACCCTCACGTGAAAGAACAAAGTGGTATCTGATGATTATAGTTTCCAGGTCAATGCCTGGAGGGAGAGGTGGACATCCACAGCAAAGCGGCCTCCTTGGAGACAGGCTCCTTGAAGGTGAACCTGTCCACTAGTCTGACTACTCTGAGGAGCACAGGTCCAGAGCTGGGGAAATCTGTACACCTTGTTTACCCAGGCTGGCTCCTGTGTCATGTGTGGCAGATGCACTTGAAGGGTATAACTGCACACAAGGGATACAGTGGAAGTGTCCTAAACTAGCCTCATCTGATTATCAAGACCTTGAAATGTGACTGAACTGGGGAAAACCATGAATATTTCAAGACAACTTCAAATGGTCTGTTTACCAGTGACATCACACATCATCTGAGCATCAGTTCAAGAGGAATAGGAATAGTTCAAGAGTCACTGTTGCTGAATCACTGGGCAGCTGCCACTAATCTCAGACACCCCGTTTAAGGCATGCAGCGCACATCCTGGTACAGAGGTTGTCCAGGAGGAGGCCTAGCTTACCACTTCACATGTTAAAAGTTCACATTTGAGTCTAAACATGGGCTTCACCAGGAACTGTGAGAGACTGGCTTTCTTGTCCATGCTGTGCCACCAATTGAAGATCAGCTCCCTGTCCTTATCAACTCAGCATGCTTACCTCTCCACCTCCTGTGAGCTAGGTTACTATGATGGAACCTTATAAACACTTATGTGAGCCTCTAAGATGCAGATCCACCACCCCATGGAACTCCTAAAGTAATATCCCACTAGGAGGTCGCTTACTTCTCTGGCTGTGTCTTTCACCTGCTGTTTAAGACATGGGTGTAGATGCTCTGATGAGGGCAGAGTATGCAACATTCACTCTAGTAAGCGAAACACTTTATTCTAGCCTCAAGCTTGGAATACTTGCCTTCCTTGGACCAAGCAGCTTGGTAGAGCATCAAAGACTACTCTTTCCCATCACACAGGGCCAAAAGTTCAGCCCTGTCCCTTTAATGCCTTACTATGTATTTACTCCAACTCACTGTCAGGGTAAACTATGTAGACCTTTGTATCTTCTTCTGTCTTTCCACGCAACCCTAAGCACCATCACCTGAAACCCCTCCCAAGGCTGGAAACATGCCCTCTGTGGCCTTTGTTTACATAGTGCCAGTTGATGACAGGCATTGTCCATTACTGGATGCTCAACAGGTCCAGCCTGAGATAGGTTAGAATCCTTTCATCCAGTTCTAGAGGTGATACACTCCCCTCCCCTCAGACACCTGGTCAGGTGGGTGGGTACAGGCCTGTGCTTATTCTGTAGTCTGCTCTGTGCCAACCTTTGAGCCATACTTTCAGGGTAACTTAAAAACTTACTTTCCACTTAGCTCTTGAAGGCCCCGTCTACAGTGGGACTGTAAATAACTTCACATGGTGCTTCCCATTTGCTCTTGAGACTCATTCTTACACTTAGCTCCACTGTTCCACAATTTTTCCAATGTACTCTTGTGATCTTGGGCAAGTCACAACACAGAGTAGGGCTACTTTAACCAAGACTAGGAAGACTAGGTGGCCAGGCACCTCCATCAGTAGGATACATCTCTGAAGAGCAATGTTCTGCATGTGGCCTGCTGTGTGCCTGCATTTGCAAGATCTTTGGAAGCCTCTGGCATTATCTACCCCCCCAATACCAGATGGGACAGGCATCTGTATTTAAACTTTATTACAAAATTATAAAGCAGAGCTCTGTAACAAAAAAAAAAATACACATTCGGGTATGTTTTTTAATACCCAGGTGAGAAAATCTTAATGTAAGCCACTTGGAGCTACACATTTCCATCCAAGAGATCTTGACAAATTTGTACAACACAGACTATTAATTACTTTATAGCTTATTAGTTTAGAACCAGCTATTCCAATCTATGAAACGGCATCTTTGAAAACTAAGTCTCAACTGAAATCTTGGCGCAATCAGCAAAATCCACAGAATAATTGGAAGGATTAGATGTTTCAACAGTAATTAAGACCAAGGATCCGTGAAGAACAAAAAGGGGGCTCGGGTATTTAAAAAAAAAAAATCAGGTTTTCTACCTGAGGTGTTAACTGGAATGGGTTCCAACTTTCATTTGGTTTAACAAT
>NW_022196911.1:78568750-78569857 GCF_008632895.1 Mastomys coucha
ATAAATGATATGGGTTCTGGTTGTAACTTGGGTTGTTAACTGCAGCCAACAGTGTATTTTCTCTTCCTGTATAGGAGGTAGGGAGATAAGGCCTCAGAAGAGAGAACAGTCTCAAGGGAGACCCAGCTTTAAAGTTACTGTTAGGTCTTACTGAACTGCAAGATCAGACCTGTTTCACAGTGGAGTCCAGGAGCAGCAAAATCAGTGGGCCATGCTAAACTGGAAACATTGTAAACTATAGTACTCACTGTTCAGGGACAGAGGGCAAGCAAGGTAGTCTTTGTGGAGGGGTCTGAATCCCTGACACCCACAAAAGCTTTGACCCAAAATCTGGTCATCTGAACTTAGAATGCAGAGGTAAGTGGGGCTGGCATCTCTGACAACAGGTTCATTGGAACTACTTAGTCCTCTGAAGGAGTTGGGTGGAGAAGCCTAAGCATTCTAATAGGCCACTAAGAGGTTTTCTTCTGCTTTCCAGAGTCATGAGTGCTTGGTTCTTCCAGTCTCACGTAGCTACACAGTGAAGGGTAGTGTTGGCCAAGTTGAGGGTTCATCCCAGAGAGGAACACACAGCTCTTCTAATACTGTTTTGTGCTTTGTTAAGCTGTTCTAGCAAATCTTCAAACCCTTCAAACCTTCAACTGTATCAGCAGTGTACAGACCCCCGGATAGCTGGAGTCATGATTTAAAGAATGTGTCATACTGACCTGCCCAAGCAGCTGAGAAGAGAGTGCAGTTATGAATTTTCAGCAGCTATAGGCATAGTCCAACACATCAGCACCTTCCAGTGCCTCATACACCGTCCTGTATGTCTGCTCTCCAAGAATTCCATGTTTAGCCAAACTAGCCGAGCTCTTTGCTGAAGTTCTTATACCTTCAGTAAGCAAGTTTAAAACCCAAGGAAGAGAAAATATCAAGAGTTTTAGCCTGCAGGAAAATGAGCACCAGAAGCCACTGCCTTGATTTTTCCCTTCCCTCATCATCCAAAGTTAAGGATGATGCAAAGTCAAACCCAAAGACAAGCAGCACCATCACTTAGGGACTTCCCAGCAGTCAGGTCAGAGGCTGGTCCCTTCCAACCCCAACACTAAACAGAAGTGATTCAAC
>NW_022196911.1:78569941-78571047 GCF_008632895.1 Mastomys coucha
AATTTTAAATAACTCCAAACGTATTAACTGTATATTTCAAAATAATACATCACTACTAATATTTTCTTCTTCTTCTTTTTTTTTAAATTTTTGCCAGAGAGATCAGAAATTTAAATCCAAATGTGCTGGGGTAGGGTGGGGGAAAGAGACCATTTCCAGCAGGACTTCTGATTGACAAACCAGGAGCAGTGGTATACAGATGTATGAAATGGGTCTTAGGACAGGAGGAAGACTGGTCCACGCTCTGGAAAGACGTCTTCATTGATTACCATCACCACCTAATGATCACAGAAGCGGCATTCACCCATGTGATCTGAACCAGTTCCCACTAAAACTAATATTTTCGTAAACGAACTTAAATATATAAAGTGTTTTTGTTTGTTTGTTTGTTTTATATTTAGTAGAGCTTAAAATCTTGGCTCTTTCTGTGGTAATTTGATACAAGAGTTACAAATGTCAAGCAAGCAAAGCATTCAGTCTCACTCTTTGTTGTTCTCTTACAACCCCCCCAATTTAATTGTCTACATTTCTTTTGGGTATATAAATACTTTTAAAATATGTAAGCTGTTCTGAAAACCATAGTATAGTGCAAAAACATAAAGTAAACAATACGACTAATAGAGAGAGAGGCTGAGATAGGAGAAGCAAGATCTCAAGACCATTATGTTGTACACAGCAAGACACTGTCATGAACAAACAGGCTGAAAGTGTATATGGATTGTATAATGTTAGACCTATTTCTCCAATTACCAAATTAGAGAGACCATTGGATGACAGTCAGTACATTTCTAATTCCTCATATTTTTAGATTTCAATTGATTAGGATATGTTGGTAATATTAATTTTCATATTAAGATATTAAGAAAAAGTAATTGGTCCTTTCTCTAACTCCTTCACTGGGGACCCTGTATTCAGTTCGATGGATGGCTGTGAGCCTCTACATCTGTGTTAGTCAGGTTCTGTCAGAGCCTCTTAGGAGATAGCCATATTTAGGCTGGCTTGCCCTTCCTTCAGTCCCTGCTCTCTGCAACTTCTTCCATGAAAGGACCAATGGAGCTGAGGGGTTTGCAGCCCCTTAGGACTAACAACAATATGAACTAAGTAGT
>NW_022196911.1:78571058-78592041 GCF_008632895.1 Mastomys coucha
CAGTCAATGGGTAAGTCCATGCAAATCTTACACAGGTTCTCCTCCAGGCCAGAAGGCACTGTTTCCCCTGGACAAACAAGGCAGAAAAGAAGAAAAGATTATGTCTCTGTATATAAGGGCCTGCACTAAGAAAACCCCCAAATCCACACTTTCCCTCAGCACCATCCAAAAAAAATCCAAACCCTCAGTGAGCAAACAACCCCCAACTGCTTAAGTGCCCGCTCCTGCTAACAGGTTTGCGGCTGGTACTCCCAGATCAAAACTCAGGACTCAGGACAAGGAGGCTCCAATTGAATGAGTGAACAGTGCTTAGGTACCACATCCCTTGAGGTAGAATATGAAGAAAAGATAAAAACTGGCTCAGAAAAGTCTGGATATAA
The DNA here is from genome assembly GCF_008632895.1 of Mastomys coucha. NCBI lineage: Eukaryota > Metazoa > Chordata > Mammalia > Rodentia > Muridae > Mastomys > Mastomys coucha. The sequence goes on from NW_022196911.1 coordinate 78,571,439, forward strand.
ACAGAACTGTTATGAATGGTTCATTAAGAATCCTAAGGCTTATCTATAAACCTAGACAGACCCGATTTAATAAAGCTGAGAGTCATGGGGGACCCCATGTGCTATCCAACAATCTACCTCTAAGCTTCTGAAAAGACTTCCCTATAGGAGGACATGGGCAGATACACTGCTCCCTTTTCTGTGCTACAACCATTGAATTTTATTCATACCCCTGACTGCTTATCGTACTGCATGATAATTCACTTATCTCCCACAGTAGACTAAGAGCTTCTAATTCAACTTATTCAGACCGTAATCATAAGCTTAGCATTTGCTTTATGCTTTGAGGTCAGATACTTATCTTTGAATTCCCAAAACATGAATCACATGATAGGTATTCTTTAAACATCTGATAATGAACATTCTGCCCAGGGACTGATAACTGCTCGCATTGACTACCTACCATATGTCAGGCAGGGTCCTAAGAGCTTTCTGTGTTAACCCAGAGGTGCTAAAGTAGGTTTTACAGATGAGATGACTTAGACTAGAGTTAAGTGGCTTGCCCAAAGACACAGGGCTGCTGAGATCGTCCACATTCAAATCAGAGAGGTTCATAGACATAGTGGCCGTCTGGATAAGGGCTCCAAGAGCAGAGACTATCAAGACACTACTAACTGCCCAGTACACAGTTCTCAATAAATACTAACTTTAGGCTTATTCTAGTGGTGGACACAGCTACTATCCTACTTCAGCTAAGACAAGCCTTCAAAGTGAAAAGCCCACCTATCTCCTGTGTGTCAAACCAGCCTAAATTAAGCAGCCGCAAAACAAAATTGTTCTCATGCTAGCCACTGCTCCCAAATGGACTTGGCAACTCTCTGAGGGAATTCTCCATTTCTCTGTAGCTTTTTTTTTTTAAGTTTTATTATTTATATGAGTACACTGTTGTCTTCAGACACACCAGAAGGGAGCATTTCATTACAGATGGTTTAAAGCTACCATGTGGTTGCTGGGAATTGAACTCGGGACCTCTGGAAGAGTAGTCACTGCTCTTAACCACTGAGCCCTCTCTCTGTTGCTTTTAAGTCCTTTTTTCTGTTCTGGACTAATCTAAAAAGTAAAGTCACTGAATGCACAAGTCCTCTCATACACATTTGTTTTTGCTAGTTTGGTGGTTCTGGAAATTTTTCACATAGCTACTCATACATAACTATGAACCACACATCAAGTCAAAGAACACTTCCCACAGCAGGTGGCTGGCTGAGAGAGTTCAGCCTATTTAAACCCACTGTGGCCTTAATACAGAGGTTTACAAGGGTACACACATATCTAAAACAAGATGGAGTCATCTACAGAATTTCAGTCATTCATTACTTCACTGAGGAGACTCAGTGAAGCATCGACTCAGTGGTTAGCATTCTCTAAGGAATGGGGAGAAGGAAAGATGGTGACACATAGATTAATCTCATCTTGGTATTATTGGGGTAGAGTAACCCAGATGATTACAGGGACTAAGTGGAAAGCTCAACTCTGCCCATTCGCACAGTGGACCATTTTACTTAGGCTAAATTCTTCTGAAAAGTTTTTTGTTGTTTTCTTGGGTTGTCTGTGTGTGTGTGTGTGTGTGTGTGTGTGTGTGTGTGTGTGTGTGTGTGTGTTTTCAAGACAGGGTCCTGGAACTCACTCTGTAGACCAGGCTGGCCTTGAACTCAGAAATCCACCTGCCTCTGCCTCTCAAGTGCTGGGATTAAAGGTGTGTGCCACCACCACTGCCAGGCCTGAAAAGTTTTAAAGTGCTCTACAGATTGGAACATTACTGAGAATATTCTCTTGGGAAATTTACAACCAAGCCCTTCAAGGCTTTCAGAGGGTACAATATGTGTGAAAACATCCCACAGGTAACCAAGTTCTACAGTGTGCTCTGAGGATACCCCTAGTGGTGACCTTTAACACACTGGCAGGAGTAAAGGTAGCCAGGTAGGATATGCATTTTAAGCTCAGAGGGCATCCACAAAACACCTCTTTTGCCCCCTGAGCTACCATTCAAAAAGGGCTCTCAGGTCACACCACCCTTGTGCTTTTTGGTTTGGCTGGCAAGAGGCCAGCTTGGTCTATATAGTGAGTTCCCAGCTAACTAGGACTACACAGGCAGACCCTGTCTTCAAAAAACAAAAACATAAAAACTTAAATGATGTCTCTGAATGTTTAAGACTCTCTCCAGACAGACTGCTCAGAGAAATGAGCATGATACTCCCTAGCCAGGGAGTTCAGCCAAGCCCCTAGGCAGCTATAAACTTCCTTCATAGGGTGGGGCAAGGGCAATACCTGACTCTTTCCTACAGCCTCCCTGGGATTCTTAAAACTGTCGACAGCTATCATCAGAGTTGAAATCAGAAGGACAAAACAAGCCAAGAGCCTAAGCCTATCCTTAACACAAACAATTACATACCGTTTTGGTCTTCATTACCAGACACTGAAAGGGAAAGAAAATGATGTATAAATAGGAGTCTGGTGGCACAAAGTTTGACTCCCACCACCCTGCCATCACAAACTCCAGTCAGCTCTACCCTGAGAACAGAACCTGGCTGGAGTCCAAACACATGCCTGCCTTCCTCATTCACTGTGTGCTGAGAAGTCACACAGGGGAGCCCTTGCGGTTCCATCTACTTTGTTCTGAGAAATGCAGAGCCACCGATCTACACTGACTACTGTGTCAGCTAAGAGACACTGCACATACACAATATCCTTTAATGCTGCCTCTGAAGCCATTAATGGGGTAAAAATGTCGAATTTGACTATTTCTATGAGCCGACGATTCTGGACAAAGCTCTTATATGGAGTTGTATTACTGCCAGGCATGGTGGTACACGCCTATGATCCCAGTACAAGAGACAGAGGACGACGGATCAAGAGTCCCAGGGCAGCCTGAGCTATGTTTTGAGACCATGTCTTTAAAAAAGTATCAACAACAGCAGCAGCAGGACAGGATAGTGCAACACCTTCAATCCCAAGCATGTGAAGAGGTGCAGGCTGGTGGATCCTCTGAGTCTGAGGCCAAGCTAATCTCCACAGCGAGTTTCTGTCCAAGCAGAGACAGTGAGACCAAGAACTTAAAAACTATTCCCAAAGTCTTTAGGACTCTTAGGAAACTCTTGAGATAATCCCAAAGGGAAAACAAGACTCCTTGTCATGCCCCAAGTCTACAACCAGTGCTTCCCCTAACTCGGTCAATCTAAATTATTCAATTTTGTTAGAGGAAGGCCTGAAGCTTGACTTTTAACAGCTGCTTATCGTACAAGGAATCAAAATGCTCTAAGAGCGAAACCAGCTGGTAATGAGAAAGGAAGATGAGGTTTCTGTGTTAAAACCAAAACCAAAACAAAACAAAGTAATAATTGAAAGCTTGCTTGGCAAATGGAACAAGACCCTGGGTAGTTGATCCCCCACACGAGGGAAGAAAACCCAAGTTACTGCTATTGTTCTGGGGATGAAGCTTCACAGTAGAGTACTTGCCTAGCAAAACAGCCAGACAAGGTTCTCTTCTGCAGGACATCTGTGCATTTAACAGAAAAACATCTACAATGAAGCAGTATGAGGACAGTGTGAGCCGCCTGAAAGGACGCCATATAAAATGCTCTGGGAAGTATACACAAGGGAAGGCCAAGCGCACTACAGGTTTCAAGAATTTGCTTTCCAACCCAAAACTGATTCAGATTAAATAGTGTTGGTGGTAGCAATGCGGATAGAGTGGGTATCAGTGGGAAGACACTGGCCTTAGGTGCTTCTAAGTTTAAATCCTGGCTCCCCAGTGAAAGAATAACACTACTAGTGCCTTTTGCATAGGCTGCTCTGAGGACTTAACTGTGTATTCAATGCCTGGCCCCAGTCTTGGTGCTTGAGAAGTACAAATGTGGAGACTGGCTTCCCCTGAGGCTAACCACATGTGGGATGGGCAGGGAGAGGGCTCTGTTCACCCTGCCAGTCCTCACCCAGGTGCTGGAGTCCTTTCTGATCCTTGTACAGCCGAGTTACCCTCTCCATCAGCTCCCACTTCTCACAGCAGCCCTTATAGTTGACGAAGTTTCGAGCCAGGATCTCCTTCAGCTGCCGCACGGTCAGGCCTTCAATGTCCTCCAGGTGGGTCAGGTCAGACAGTGAGGCCCTCCGGCCTGGGACAAAGCTGTCCTCTGAGTCAACTGACTGCAACAGCAAAGACAGGATGAGGTGGTTCAGCTCTTGGGCCCTGCAAACTCTCTTCAAGGACCCCCAGAGCACGCATCAGAATGCACTTTGTTGACCAACCTCAAGGAACATGAAACAGAGGATACCTGCTTGACTCAACAAAATAAACTGGTCTTTCTCTGCCCCGGCATGTGCTTTGTGCAGACAGCCACGCACTGGCATATCAATACTATGCATATAGGGTGATTAGTTGGCCAGAGGGCCCTGACTCTCAATGCTGCTGCCTCCACTAAATACTAGGACAGTATTTTTTAAGTTGCTTACCATCCTGAACCTGTTACCCTTCCACAAAGGAGACAAATGTCCTTGCTACTCAGGGTTCCTGAGGAAACCCCAGGTGTGATACTGTCTCTCCTCAGTACTGACTCCCTGGCAGGACTCCATGCATGGGCTCACTGAAGCTCTCTGGCCCTTCAAAACCGTGCTCTGTACCAGTTCCTTGTGTGGCTGAGGCCTGAATGCCTCGTCGTCCGTCCGTCCTTCCTTCCCCAACAGTGGCTACTGTACCCTAGACCACAGGACAAGAACAGGGCTCTCACAGCAGCACCCACAGTGGATCCCTGGCAGCTCTTAGAAAGCCAAAGGACTGGAACACGGCATAGGCCAGGAGGTTCCCCAGCCTCTACTGTAGACTCAGATCTGCCTGCTCACACTGTCAGCAACAAAGATTAATCTGGAATGGAGTCAAGGTCTTCAGGACTATCCTTACAGACTGACCCTTCTTGTTGCACATGAGTCTGCTGAGGCTCCTAGGAACTTCCCAAGAAGACCAGGCAAAGAACAAAAGTAAAGTACAGACCGAGCAGAGGCCCCACCTGGGTCTCATCCTCAGTAGGTACTCTGGCTGTGCTCTCCAGGAAGATGGGCTCCTCGTGGTCCTGAGACACATGGCCAATGGCCTGTGGGAAGAGAAAGGTGCCATCACATCCACAGAGATGTCCCAGTGACTTACAAACCATGAGCCGCTTTCAGTTCATATCAATGTCCAAAAATGTATTCCCATCTCCCTCCAGACACAAGGCTTCCAAAGGAGGACCACAAATGCCTGCTGTCTAACAGCCAAATCTCACAGTCAGAGACAATACACAGATTTCAATGGATGGAAAACTGCATCAAGTACAAGAATGTGCTAATTCTGCCCATCAGTGAGAGTGGCATTAGCCACCACCCATCACCAGTTTGCACTCAGCTTCGACAGTTGAGGTGAAGGATTTCTCTCCAGCACATTCTCTCTTAACAGTATGCCAAATGCCCTCCCCACAGCCTGTTCTGCCTCTGGACCAGTGTCCACTAGTTTGTTCAAACACCTCATTCATTTCCTTATTAAGATCAATCTCATTCTGGTTAGATGGCTCAGTGGGTAAGAGCACACACTGCTCTTCCGAAGGTCATGAGTTCAAATCCCAGCAACCACATGGTGGCTCACAACTACCCGTAATGAGATCTGACACCCTCTTCTGGTGCATCTGAAGACAGGTACAGTGTACATATGTATAATAATAAATAAATCTTTGGGATGGAGCGAGCGGGGTCTACCAGAGCGAGCGGAGCCAGCCAGAGCCAGCAGAGGTCCTAAAAAAGTCAATTCCCAACAACCAGATGAAGGCTCACAACTATATGTACAACTATAGTGTGTACTCATATACATAAAATAAAAAAATATTTTTTTTAAAAAAAGATCAATTCCCTGGTCTCCTCAACTGACTATCACACCCCTTCCCAACACACACACACACACACACACAGAGTCACAGTCTGCAGTCTCTAACATTCTGGAAATGTATTCTAACCAGCAGGACACGGCATGACATACTCCAGAGCTGCATAGGTGTGTTTAATGACTATAAGAACCTAGCACCCTAAGACTACAGGACACACAGGCCTCAGCTGGGGCTCCATTCTGTTCAGCACTCTACCCTCTCAAAAGGGCCCATCTTAATCAGACTGCTCAGAATTGTGACCTCCTGACTCTGTTAACCATTTCCACCATAAACTCCGCCCTACTCCTGCTCTTCACTTCTTAGCTGCCTCCAGGCAAAGGGACTGTGTGAACTCAGAGCAACAGGCACGCTGTGTTGACAGGCCTTTCCCTTAGAACCTGGATGAACAGTGAAGAGAGACAACCTGGGCAACCAGAGTGCCCTGACAACTCCAGCCATTCGCCAAGAGGGCGAATGATTACAGTGGAAAGAGCTTACAACACCCTAAGCAATGAAAGCCACACCTATGGGGATGCAGCCAGTCTTCATCGACAATTCCAGCTTTCTCCGGTTTCCTCCTAGCTTCTAGTAGATGTGGTACACCAGGCCAGTTGTCACCTTGGTATTACCTTGAGGTCTTATCTGGCTTGTTCCTGAGTAGACAGCTTTTGAATATCTTTTGTTCCCTAGAAAGGGCAACTGGAATTCATGTTGCAAACTCTCTTATCGTCCCAGTCTGCCCATTGGTTAAATAAGAATCTATAACTAGTATCTATCGGACTACTACTCAGCTTATTACATACACTTCCCTCCCCAGCAAATACTGCTAGGACATCAAAGCAGAAGGATGGAACCTAGTAGGGCTAGAACTGTTAGCTTTGCATCCCTGGGTGCAGCTCACTGTGACTTATGCAGCATATAGCCTTGCCCAAGTTATTTTAACTTCCCCATGCCTGTTTTCCCTGTTTGCAAAGTTCAGGCAGCATCAGAATAGAAGCTGATACTACAGAGGAGAGGCATCCAATAATACAGGTACAGTAAGACCTGTCGCTACAGGAAAATTCTGGTTAGTGACAAAATGGTGTTTATATATCTTACATTGAAAAATCTCCTCTTCCTCTTCTGAGACAGAATCTCATGTAGGCCCAGGCTGGCCTTGAACTCACTATGTAGAAGAGGCTGGCCTCAAAATCCTGACATGCATGCCTCCATCCCCCAAGTGCTGAGATTAGGGTATAAACACCATACCTGGCCTTTCTGAAGGTTCTAAATGAAAAAATATTTCCTCTGGTTCCTGTCCTTGCTCACTACACTACACATCAAAGTTCCTCTCAAAAGCAAGCAAAAAGGAATGAATATATAGCAAGAGGTAAAACCTATCCAACAGACCAAGCTCAGGAAAGCATTAATGAACAGCGTTGGAGAAAAAAAAAAAAGACTTAGGCCAACCAGGGAGTTAGATGACTGTTTTGTAGATAGATTTTACTATCATGTTGGCCTTCATATGCGTTGAGAGCTAAATGAGTGGCCAGTCCTGGCAAAGGAGGTGACTATAATCTAGAAGCACAGCCATCCATGTCATATGTGGCAAAGGAACTGCAAGTTCTTAGCAGCTCCGTGTTCCACAGACATGCTATGGGAGTTGAGCCTCTCTGCAAACGGGGCCAACGGGGTTTCTTTCATTGTTCTAGGTTCAAAACATGCTCTAGATGACCAAGGAGTCAGACCATAATTGTGGGGTTGTGCTATAGCTCAACAGGAGAGCCCTTTGCCCACCATGCTGAAGGTCTAGCACCAAAAGTGAAACAAAAATCAGCCAGGTGTGGTGGGGCACACCTTTAACCCCAGCACTTAGGAGGCAGAGGCAGGGGGATCTCTAAGTTCAAGGCCAGCCTGGTGTGATCTACAAAATGAGTTCCATCAGCCAGGGCTACACAGAGAAAAAGGAGAAAAAAAAAAAATCAGTAGATAGAGATCTAGGTCCTAATCTTTCTGTGCCCAAGCCCTGTGTGTGTGACTTGCAGAAACAGTGAGGGACTTCTGCAGATTTGTGTGACACCACCACTCCTGACAAACCCCAGACAAACACCAAGTGGGTCTCATGCTTAGCCTGTCTCTGCCAGGGTTTCCTGAGGGTGGAGACAGTGTAGGCTAACTACAGACTCCCCATGCCTCAACCTGCTGCTCTTGGCTTACCATTTCCAGGCACCACTACGTATCCATGAGGCAGCTTGTAGCCCCACAACATGCTCACCACTGCTGTTCACACATAGTGAGCAGGGCAGCAGCAAGGCCCTTCCCAATGCCTCCCAGCCCTCCCCTCTCTCACAGTTAGGATAGTTCAGTCAAAAGGGCAGTAAGTCGGAGTGCAATATGGAACCAAAGTATTTCCTCAAAGTATTTCTGAAGCAATGAAAAAAAAAATTAAGTCTAATTAGGGGATGAAGGTATCACAAACAAACCACACAAAAACATGGTACTAGGCCTACCATCCCTGGAGCCAGAGCTTGAGTCTAAATGATCAGAAAACACCACTTCTAGAATCAACAAGCAAATAGGCTTTACACCATTATACATTATACTTGACACCCCATTCCCACAATGCAGTGGGGGAGGGCAAAGAGTCCCTGAGCAGACATAGGGGTGAGGCTGCATGCTGGTTCCTACCTGCTGAGTTTCCTGATCCTGGGCTAAGGGAACAGAGGTGACTTGTGCAGGTGAAGAAGGGAGGCCAGGTGAGGTAGGAGGTACTGTGCTGGTTTGAGGCTGGGTCAGGAAGGCCTGCTGCTCAGCGAAGGCCTGGGGCAAAGGGGGAACACGAGTCCTGTCCGCCTCAGAAATTACAGGCTGCTGGCCAAGCACCAGAAACACTAGCTCTTCTTTCTCCCGGCACATTTCGGTAGAGATGTCATGGAGGCTGAGATAGTCCCTCAAGTCCTTCACCTTCATCTTCATGAGCTCCTCCCGCTGAAAGGCCGTGGCTCGGAACCGTAGGCAGAGAAGGCAGAGGCGTGGCCCATTCCCTTCTTGGCTGGAACAAGTCATGCAGAAGTTTTTCTTACAGTCCAAGCAGGTCTGCTGCTTAGAGCAAGAGACAGGAAAGCATGTCAGCTTGAAGGAACAAGTCAGAAAGCAGTGGGGACTGCAAAGCCACCAGTGGCCAGCAGGACATCCCACAACGGCTCTTGCTCTACTCAACTGTTCCCTGGACCCAAGGTAGGAGCCATACTATGGCTTTTCAGATTAAAGGCCACCTCCAGGTGGCCAATCCTGTGTCTGCATCCACCCACAGGAAACCTGACATTTATATACCATGTGTATATACAACACAATCATTTACATTTATAATTTCATTTAAGGCTTATGTGATTTTTAACACACACACACACACACCTGGAGCTATTAATACCAATACCATATTGGTATTGGAATACAGGGGCTCTGCATTTTTATTAAAGTCTCCATCTCAAATGCCTCACAGAGTCATCTGGCTATGTTACGTGGGGTTCTCTGCTGCTCAGTTTCCCTTCTGTAAGAAGCAGGTGAAGGGCTGGAGAGATGGCTCAGTGGTTAAGAGCACCGACTGCTCTTCCAAAGGTCCTGAGTTCAAATCCCAATAACCACATGGTGGCTTACAACCATCTGTAATAAAATCTGATGCTCTCTTCTGCCTCTTCTGGGGTGCCTGAAGACAGCTACAGTGTACTTACATATAATAAATAAATCTAAAAGAAAAGAAACCTAAATTAAAAACAAAACAAAAAAAAAAAAAAAAAAAAAAAAAAAAAAAAAAAAAAGAAGAAGAAGCAGGTGAAACCAGGGCTTCTCTCCCAAGGTCATTGTGGAGATAGACAAACAATGCATTGAGGCACACCTGCTACACAGCAGGTCCTGAGGAGGGGAGCTGGGATCTAGCTCCTATCTGTGCCTCTTTATAGCTCACTGCTGAGGAAAGCAAGTAGGCGGAGGGTTACAAGGTTTGTTCCTGCTGGTGCTGGATTTGGTTGTTTTGAGAACCTTTTGCAAGCTAGGCAAGTGGCGTACCACTGAGCTACATCTCCAGGGTTTTTGATAGGGTCTCACCGTGCAGCTCAAGCAGAGATGACAGGCATTTGTCACCATGCTCAAGTGGCAGCTATTGTTAACACTGGTGTCAATAGAACCTATTGTGATGCTACAGGGGCCGGCTTGTCATTTCATCCTCAAGCCCTTTACAAGAGAATGGAGAAATATTCACGATCAGGTAGGAAAGACAGCTGGTAGTCCAGTGGCCTCAATCATGCCATCCCAGGTGGCCACAGTGCCTTGCTGAGCCCCATACAAGCAGCCAACGGACAGAATCAGAGACCCGGCTTCCTACTTCCTATTCAGTGCCCTGTCCACGGAGGCTGCTCACAGGTTTCCCTGCTCCAGCAAGGCCATTTAGAGTGCTGGGAAGTAGATGGTACACGAGGTCATTTCAAGATAAATATTTGGATAGGACAAGGAACTGGGATGCTAGCTTCTCTCCTTTGTGAAAGCATACAGTGTCTCAGTTTAGAGACAAGTGGGACTGCCCCGCGAGCTGGCACTGCCTGGTGCAGCCACTCCCATAGTCCCAGACAGCACGCTAAGCAAGGCTGCTCAAGCTGCAGGCTGTGCAAACACACTGACATCTGAGCTCTGCTGGAGCCAGTCCTCCTGAACACTCTGGGCACCTGCTCAGGAGGTTGGGAACTTTTCATCTCATGGTCGCTTAGCTGTTACACTAGCGTTCATGTTTCTGCATCTTTTTTTCTCAATATGGAAAGGATACCCAAGACAGAGTCTCTCAGAGGCAGGGTCAGGGCAACCTTTGTGTGGGGCTGAGGAATCCACATAGATAAGAGAGTTCTCATTAGTGTTTGTCTACGTGCCATCACAGTCTAGACAAATCGTAAAAACTTGGGTGTTGCATGGGACACACACCAGTGCCCTCTCTATTCCGCTATGACCGGACAGTAAGTAAGCTGTGCAGGAACTTAAAAGGACACATGGCTACACCAGCAAAGAATAGTTGTGACCAGTGTGAGAACCAAGTAAACAGGGACACCTCTGAAAACACCGGGGTGGGAGGGGGGGCACGAGCTTTATGAGATAAAGCTCAGGAACTTTGGGAAAGTGGTGGAATTCTCCGGAAGGGAGAGGCTAATTAACACTCCTCAGACCACAGGGTGAGACCCAACCTGCGGGTGGGGACACATTCCGCAGGGTGGACCTTCGCCCACCTTCAGACAAAGGAAGTCCTCACCACCTCATTCCCTGAAGACCAATCAGGGACTTTAAAAAGTCACACTGTTTTGCCAATCACATTGTGTCTAATGGCTGCTGCCCTGAAAATTGTATATAAGCTCACTGAACAGCCCGGCGGTAGTGGCACACACCTTTAATCCCAGCACTTGGGAGGCAGAGGCAGGTGGATTTCTGAGTTCGAGGCCAGCCTGGTCTACAGAGTGAGTTCCAGAATAGCCAGGGCTACTCAGAGAAACCCTATCTCGAAAAAACAAAAAACAAAAAACAAAAAAACAAAAAGCTCACGGAACAAGTTGTGCAGGGTCACCACCTCTCCTTAGGGTCTGGGAAGGCCCCAGTGCACTGGAACATTAAAAATCCTCTTGCTTTTTGCATTGATCAGGCTCCACGTGATTCATTCAGGGGGTCTCCGGTAAGCAAAGGCTCAACAGGATCTTACACCAGCAGCCATACAAGTGGAAAATGGGAGTTCTGAGTGCTCCTGGTGCAGGATGCCTGGCTGAAAATGAGGCTGCAGTGTCATGAAGCTGTGGTCCCCACGTGGAATGTTACCTAAGTCAATGCAGTTTGACAAGACCCTGCTCTACACAGCTATGAGGCTTGTGTTGCTCAATCAGCCAGATCCAAATCTCTCTTCTTCAAATGTGTGTAGTGTCTGGATGCAAGATCAGAAGGTAGAGATGACAACCCAGTTTCTCCTGCCCCTGCCCACCAGGAACTCCGAAGCAAACCTCACTCTGAAACAGCAGCAAAGGGGGGAGATGGGCTGTCAACAAAGGGTGGAGAGTGAGCAAAGGAAAAGCCTGTGTGATCCTAATAAATGGGTCATGCCAGAGTAACAACAAAAACGTTCTGGGCCTGTCCTTCATCAAGAGCTAGCTAGTGCCAGCCTTGGCCAGGCACCACCCTCCTTGGTTTTTCCCCTTCACCAGGCTGGCCTGGCCTGAAACAAATTCCCTGGCAGTGCACAGGCCCATACTTTCATCTTGCTGGCTCCTGAACCACTGAATAACAGAGATCGTTTACACACACACACCCCACACACACCCCGTAATGCAGAGGAAGGCACCACCCACTATTTCCCCTCTGGTCTATCTTAGCTCTTCTCAACACCAAAAGGCCACTCTCCTGCTCTGAATCTGAATACTATGCCCAAGTTCCTCCCCCGTCTCATGCTGGTCCAGCTAAAGAGACTAGGTACCAGAACTCACTCTGAAACTGTTAGGCCACTGCAACTCTACAGCCAGGCGTCACCAGTACAGACAAGACAGCTAGCTTGTAACAAAACTGTCCCTTCTCTCTAGGACTGAGAACCCGGCGGACCCAGGGGACACACCTTACCTGTATTCTCTACACACCCAGTGAGCATATAGAAAATAATGACCACAAAGGAAAGAAAGAAAGGAAGGAGGAAAGGAAGGAAGGAAGGAAACAACAGCAGGACTCATGAAATCAAGGCAGTTCAACTACTTGCAGAGAAGCTATCTTAAAAGTCTCTGGAAGAAATGCCAAACCCTTAAGAAGGCTGATCCATTTAAGCGTGAAATTGCAAATGAAAAAATACTTGCAGCAGAAATCATCCTTAACATTCACAAAATTCACTGTGAATTGCACAAAATTAATTCATAATTTAGAGCAAGAAAACACTGTACCAGTAACATCTTTCATCCTCCAAACTGAGATCTGTCTGTCTCCCCCATGGTGCTTCAGGCCACAGCAGTGTTTCTCTGCCTGACTATGTGTACCCTGCTAGACCTCTCTGTCCTGCTGCAAGCTCCCTAAGCAAGGGCAACCGCTCCTTCACCCCCATCCACTTAGCCCAGGTCATGTCTGACACCAGCTAGATTTTAGCACTTATTTCCAGTGTGGGAGGAAAGCAATTTTTATCATCCCCATGTTCCCGAGACCCTGGGCCCGTTACCTGTCATCCTCTGCTTAACATCTCAAATGTTGCTTATGGGTTGCTTGAAGTCTATGATCTTAGTTTAAATCCTGGATCTAGTACTTAAAGCATGGGATAGTGAAGTATTGTTTATGGGAAAAAGAATGACTACGCTGATGTCTCTTGCTGGTTTCCAGGAACCTGACATGTACAGTTTTCTTTTTTTAAATTTTAAGCTCTAAGATTTTGTCACTTATAAAACAGGCTTTGGTAGTTTCTAAAGCCACTATAATTACTGTGAGGATTAAGTGAAAGAAACAACAACAACAAAAAAATCTAAATTAAAATACATACATACATACACGTACACACACACACACAAAAGCACACACACACACACACACACACACACACACACACACACACACACACGGCTGGAGAGATGGCTCAGAGGTTAAGAACACTGATTGCTCTTCCAGAAGTCCTGAGTTCAACTCCCAGCAACTGCATAGTAGCTTATAACCATCTATAATGAGATCTGGTGCCCTCTTCTGGCCTGCAGGCATCCATAATAATAAATTGAGAAAAAAAAAATCTACTGGTTGGTGGTAACGTACACCATTAGTCCCAGCACTCAGGAGGCAGAAGCCGGTGGATCTATTTTGAGTTCAAGGCCAACCTAGTCTACAGAGCAAGTTCCAGGACAGCCAGGGCTGTACAGAGAAACCTTGTCTCAAAAAGCAAGGTATAGTGGTATACTTCGCACCTGTAATCCCAGCTTGGGAGGCTGAGGTAGGGAGACTGCCTTGAGTCTGAGGTCAGCTAGATTAAGTCAGTCAGGTTGAGACTAGCTTAGGTTACAGAGTTAAGACTCTGTCCCAACAACAACAACAACAACAACAACAACAACAACATCTTAGTAAAATTGTAAGTCTGAATTTTTTGTTGTTGTTTGAAACAGGGTTTTACTATGTAGCTCAGGGTGACCTCAAAATCACCACATCGGGTTAAGGTTCACCACTACGCTAAAACCTTCAACAGTCTCTCACCCATAGTAGAAAGCTTAAAAAAGAATCACTTCCCCTTGGTTTCCTGTTGTCACTGTGTCATCCTCATGTCATCCTCGAATCCTACTGGCCACTCCGTGTTACTGACCTCCTGTTCTGCAGGACATGTGCTGCCTGAGGGCACTTGCAAAGGGACACCTATACCCCAGCAGTTGGTTATGGCAGTGAGCGGGCTCCAGATTCTCTGCTAGGGTTTCCCTGTCTCTCAGGAAGCTCTGACAGGCTTGTGATAATGAAGATAAGGTTAATCTGCGGCCGGGTTTGTACGTGACAGTCAAGAGCCAACACCTACCACGTTTCCGGCATGGTACTGGGCACTTAGCGACCTCACCTCATTCCCAGCCCTAGAAAGGAACCCTCACAGGGGGGGTTCAGTCAGACAGCTAGCGAGCAGTGATGCTGCCGTCTGAGTTCAGGAGTCTATGCTGAGATGCTCTGCCTTCACTTGCAACAGTTGTTCTTGAACATTCTAGGACAGTCCTGGGCCCCCAGCACCACAGAGGTAGAGATCTGGCCTGAGGTCCTGGGGTCATGGTGCAATGGCACTTACCTTCCGGGTTGTGCTTGCGAAATGGACCCCACAGGCCTTGCAGCTGGGTTCCGAGCCTGTGGGGGAAGGGAAGGAGCTGTACCCAGGGTTGGAATAGGCTTGTGTCCTGGCTCCCTGTGGTGGTGGTGCCTCCTCAGGCTGTCCATCCAAGCAGAACCAGTTGCAGCAGGATGCCCACATGATAAAATCTGGCACAGGAGTGAAGAGGTAAGAGTTAACATGTAGCACAACTCCACTTTTATCCCTGTGTGCACAGGCAAGGCAGGATACATGCTCCACACCAGCGCCAGCAAGTGTGAGGCCATAACTCCAGGGGCCATGGAAGACGTGCCTCACCATCTACCACCAGAGTTAAGTGTTCCAAATGTTGAAGACATTTGATCTGCCAGAGCAAAGTGAGCTACCATGCTGGTATAAAACCTTTGTAAGGTGGCCTCTTCCTGAGTGGTTTAATCTGAAATCTTGCTTCATTGAAATTCATTCTTACCTTACAATTACAACCAGCTTAACACCCACTTTATTCAAGGGCATCGTCTTGCCCTGAAGCTCAGAAAGTACTTTCTCTCTCACACACACTAACCATGGAGGGTTATTGTAAATGGGCAAAGCCAGACGCAGTGACGTATACCTGTAGGTCCAGCTACCCAACTAGTTGAGGCACAAAGGGGCAACATAGCAAGTTCTCTGAAAAAAATAGTATATAGATGGCATGCCTTTAATCCCAGCACTCAGAAGGCAGAGACAGAGGCAAGTGGATCTCTGAGTTAGAGGCCAGCCTGATCTATGAGTGAACTGATGTTACACAGAGAAAGCCCATCTTGGAAAACCAAAAACGTATATAAACCAGCCAGACTTGAAGCTAACGCCAGAGACTAACTAGAAAGCTGAGACTGTAAAAGCCCAGGTCTCCGACTCTAAATCCTCAGTCTTATCCTTAAACCATGTTATCTTTTGACTTTCCCTCCCACTAGCCTATACAAGTAATATCTTAATCCATATTCCTGCTCCACTAAGCTTCTATGATTGCACTGTTCTTTTAAAGATCCACCTTATTTACAGACATACATGTGTCTGTGAGAGTGGATGCCACAAGAGTGAAGGAACCATAAAGGCCAGAAGAGGGAGCTAGAGTTTCAAGAGGTTGTGAGCTACTGAAGGGGTGCTAGGAACAGCTCAGATCCTCCGCAAGGGCTATCCTCTGAGCTGAGTCTCCCAGGCCCTGAGGCAGCACTTCGAAAGCTTCCTACACAGATCATTTACTTTACCTCATCCAGGGCAGGATGTATGACTCCCCAATGTCTATACTGGAGTCCAGTGGTGCTCTGCATGCAACAAATACCCAACAATGTTGGGTCCCTGTCAATCAGTGACTCTGTGGTTTAAGTGTTTTATCTACTTATGTATTGAGGGTAAGGTTGTTTTTTTTTTGTTTTGTTTTGTTTTTTGTTTTCCGAGACAGGGTTTATCTGCGTAGCCCTGGCTGTCCTGGAACTCACTCTCTAGACCAGGCTGGCCTCGAACTCAGAAATCCGCCTGCCTCTGCCTTCCAAGTGCTGGGATTAAAGGCCTGCCACAACTGCCCAGCATGAGGCTGATTTTTAAGTTAACAGAACCTAACAGTATCAAACCCCTCAAATGTTAGAGGGCCTGATGCTGGTCTACTAAACACCAAGTACTGAGGGGAGGCCTGGGTGCGTCCCCATGGGGTCTACTAAACACAGAGCACTGCAGGGAGACATAAGTGCACCCCACAGCAGAGCCAGCGGTCATCTGCATGGACATTCTGAGCCTAAGCTCTTTGCTCAAAGAGATGCACAATGAAACATCTAGTGCTGTTATCCAATAATCCACACACACAAATGGATACTTCCTGCATTGTCCCTTTTTAAGGAAAGGCATTTTCACAGTTCAAAGACAGAAACTGGAAGGAACTAAGAGGCAAATCAATCTAACACTGGTTATTTCATAAAAGAAAAAGCAGGGCACAGCAAGGAAGGGAGGGCAGGGTTCCATGGGTCACAATTTTAGTCGTCCTAACCTCTCCAGAATGTTTTAGACTTTCTAACACGGCCTTTGACACACCTATGATATAGATCATTTTCTTCTATAGGCACCTTAGATTAGCACCCGACCACCTGACCACGACCCCTGCGAGAAAAAAGAATGTGACAGTGTCCGGGCTGTTGCCCAGGTGGCTCGGTAAGGGTTGCTGACTAGTCAAGCCATCTTGGGTAAGCACACACCACCACCATCTGTCCGTCTGTCTGTCACTTACCAGAGCAGCTAAGTTACCAGGTAAGAAACCCAATCTGCCTTACTGCAAATTCATAGCGCATATGGTGTGATGGTAAAGGCCGAGCCAGGCATGCATAAGCTAATGAGTTTCTGTAGGGGTTGTTTTGAGGCAGGGTCTCGAGTAGCCCAGGCAGGTCTTGAACTCGCTACTTAGCCAAGATGTCTTGGAACTCCTCAAGCTCCTACCTCCACTGGCCATGTGTACCACCACACACAGCGGGAATGCTCAGCCTAAAAGGAGTTCTTTGTTGGCAAGAATATGAGCGGCATTTCCCTGAAGAGGGAGTTGTACAGTTCTTTAAATCACACGTTAATATGTCTGAGTGCATGCGGACAGGGAGGGCACAGTCCTGTCCTGCTCTGCTGCCTGTGGGCTGTGCTTTCCACCTTTAACCTGGGACACCTCCTCTGTACTTCATGTTTGTCCTCTGACACTCTACAGGACAGTAATGCACTCGACACACATTAGTTGCTTCTGTCTGCACTGTAAAAATGCCTTTTACTACAGTTTCCTCCAGGAAGGCAAAGGAAGACTATAAACCTAGAGGTTTTGCTAGCTTACCATGTGGCTTTCTGGGCCTGTCTGCATGGGATGGGACAAGGCCATGCATGACTCAGTAACTTCTTTTAAAACCTCTCCTAAGCCAGGCAAGCAGTACACGCCTTTAATTCCATCACTCAGGAGGCTGAGCAAGGCAGATCTCTGTGAGCTCAAGGCCAGTCAGGTTGATGTGGTAAGTCAGAGCTCCCTCTAAGACTCTGTTAAAAAATAAATCATGAACAGAATCCCCTCACTCAATACACGTGTAACTGTTCCTAATGCCAATCCCTTTGTCCCTTCCCAGTAGCTCCCCAGGGAGTTAAGAGTCTACAGGTCTACCAGAGTTGACAGTATTCTAATGGAGGTTTGAACAAAGTATGGGGGTAGGGAGGGTGCAGAGGCAAGACAAGGAAATAGTTCACTAATAAAGGACCACATCTTGATGTGACAGCAGGGAGTGTTTACCAGATAGTCAGGAATAGAAGCATTTCCTAAGACGAACAGTAACAAATGATATGCACCACAGAAGAGAGATAACTAACTACAAGATGCTTAGTAAGGCTGGCTGGGTGGGGTGGATGATGTAAAGAACTTTACCAGGGGCCATGGGGAAAATCCTGTATTCCAAGGGAATGAACAGGACTTTATCGTGATTACTTTATATGTGAGTTAAGTTGATTAAAAATTGAGTTTCACACCTACAGCACAAGTATGTCCATGTGTGCACATTTAGGCAGAAGACAGGGATTTAGGAGTGTTTGATGCACTGGAAATACACAGAACCAGAGTGGGGTACAGGCAGCACAGAAACAAAAGGCTGCATGTCAGACTCCACTGGCCTGATGAGCCCTTAGGAGGAAGCGGCCTCTATGACAAGGCATTGAGACTGGACAAGGCCCTCATCCACAAGACCTGGGGGTCCAGAAAGACACTAGAGCTACCATCAGCCACTGGGATACAGAAGACCAGGCCCACTTCTCAGCTAGGAGTCAGGGCAATAGCTTCCTCCACAGTCTGTCTCTCCAACCACAAAGGCCTCTTCTAAACATCTTGGAAGAACAGCCTATTCATCTGCTCTGAAAGGAAGCAGATGGCCCCCTGAGAAGACTTAACTCTTGCCACACTGTGACCCCACAAGTCCATGTTCATCTGGGTATGTGCATTCAGGGATGGTTAACTATGGAACAGAGGTGGCAAGTGACAAGAGTACCAGTGTCAAAATACCTCAGACCCGAGTCAGTCAAACAGAACAAATCCAAGCCAAGCAAAGTTCACTGAGAAATTTAAGTACTGGAAAAGAACCATCTGCTAGCGTGGTCAGTTAAAGTACTCATCTAACACCTGCATTCACAGGAGGCTCCCAGGGCAGGAGGCCATCATGCTAACAATGCCACTCTCTTGGGAAGGCTCTTCTGATCCCTTAGCCCTAAACAAACACCATCTGACCACATTGCTTAAATGACTAACCAGGGAACCAGCTTTGGGGAGTGGGTAAACAGGACACTTTGAAAGCTCCATTCTCTGTCCTACAAACTCCTTTCTAGATCTTAAAAAGAAAACAACCACACCTTTATTGATGGTTCCTCCCAAACTCCCAACCCTACTCTGAGAAGACGGATTCTGGGCAAACACCATGAGCACTTTTACTGTGCTTGGCTGAGACCTTCCACCATGCATGAAGGGCAGAAGGTAGGGGATGCAAGGTGCGGAGTGAAAGAGAAAGCCATACTGTTCACAAAGTATCTCTACAGGAGAGGCAGGTGTGGCTAGCGCACTTCGTGAGATATGCTGGCATTTGATGCTGAATGGGGAAAACTATGATGTCAACAACAGAGTGAAACATATTGCCTATTCCAGGTGGATTTGGTACACCACCATAGAGGCAAGAAGGCAGATAATATGGTTTGTAAAAAAGAAAAAAGAACAAACAAAGACAAAAAAAACCTACCACCACCAATAAACTAGATTCCTAAGTAATTTTAAAACACTCATGCATTTTGAACACCTGCTCAAGGCAAATAACTTTAAGTAGATCACTGTCTGTTAAGGGCTTGGGCCTGAGAGGAGTGGGGATAGAAAGGGAGTTCTGGGGCCAGAGAGATGGCTCAGCAGTTCCGAGCACGGGCTGATCCTCCAAAGAACCCAGGTTCAATTTCCAGCACCCACATGGCAGCTCACAACTGTTTATAACTCGATTTCTAGAGGCTCTGACACCCTTGCACAGACATGAATGTCCCCAAGGTTGGCATGCAACCTGTTCTGATTCTAATTAAATGTTCAGTGCACTGAAGTGGCTCTGCAACAGGAGCTTCACAGATGCAAATAGCTACATCCAGGAATTAATACATTCATAGTAAACCCGCTGTATAGGACCTTACAAAGAGCCCTTAAAAATACCCAGTTGGGGCACCCCCCCACCTCCAGCCTCAGGGAGGTACCTTTTGACACAGCAAATCATCAAATGGCTGAATCATCTCACTTATCCAGGGGTGGCCCATCTATGGCCACTAATGTATTCCTGGAATGACTGACAGCATCTAGGTTCTAAGTGCATAAAGCAAAGTATCCGGTGTTATGGATCGTTAATACAGGATGGGTTGAGTTTCATCTTCTATGCTAGCCTTAAAAAGCAATTAAAGTACAACTGAAGAGGCTTTGGAGGGAAATGCTGGGGAAGGCCCAGCAATATGGCACAGTCGAGGTTCTCTGAAGTAACTGATAAGTATGTATGTATTTGAGAAGTGAAGACAGAGTAGTCATCTCTTGCTTCCTGCCAGACTTGGAGCCAGGTACTTCACCTAGCATTAGCTCCAGCAAGTCTAACAAGGCAGGTCCATTCACTTTCAGGTAAGAAAACCAAGGTTCAGAGAAATAAGTTGCTGAAAGTCAAAGAAAACAGATAGCGAAGTCAGGAGCTAACCAGAGGGCTCTAGACTTAGAATTTGGTCCACCCTGTAGCCTCAGTCTACCCTGTAGCCTGGCTCTGACTCTATTAGAACTTTTTTGGCAATGTACAGGCATGTTCAAGAATCCCCCAGGTTTTAAAAAAACTTTTTTTTTTTTTTTTTTTTTTTTT
>NW_022196911.1:78592205-78625828 GCF_008632895.1 Mastomys coucha
AAATCCGCCTGCCTCTGCCTCCCAAGTGCTGGGATTAAAGGCGTGCGCCACCACCGCCCGGCGAAAAACTTTTTCTTGTCATAGGCAAATTACAGGCCAGAGTATTGCCATTGAATTCCCACTGGTAGAGCAAAAACTGGAAGAAAGTCTAACAAATGTTGGTAAGGCTGGAGAGGATTCTAACATTGATGGGAGAAGGACGACCCTGGAATGTGCTACAGTAATGGGGGGGGGGGCGTGCTGGAGCATGTACACACAAGTGAGAGTGTGTGTGTGTGTGACACAGACAAATACACATTTATTTCCATGTGTATAATACACTCTTTGAAATTCTGCTTCCAGGTATAACACACTCACCAAAAGAAATGCATTCATTAAATGAAAACACACAAGAATATCCATGGAAGCACTGCTATAATAGCACCAAGCTAGAAACAGCCCAAATGCCCATCAACAACAAAATGGAGAAGTAAATTATGTTTAGACAGCAGTGAGATCTACACAGGAGCAACGACAAATCTTACATAGATCAGATGCTGACTGAAAGAAGCAGGTGCCAAAGTATATGTACTAAATGATCACATTCAAAGGGTGTGGAAAGTAGAATAGTGTATTCCGGCATGGTGGCATATCCCACAGTCCCACCTACTTGGGAGACTGAAGCAGCTAAATCACTTGAGCCCAAGAGCCTAAGGTCAGCCTGGGCAATCCAGCAAGACCTAACCAATCAGCAAGACAGAACCAATCAATCAGCGAAATCAGGGATAGAGGCGGTGCTTGGGGATGATAGGAGGGAAAGAGGCACAGGGACTTCTGCCAATATTGTTTCTTTCTAATTTTTTCATTTATGTGTAGTATGTGTACCTGTTTGTCTGTATGTGCACATGAGTGCAATGCCCACAGAGGCCAGAAGAAGGCATCATTTCTTAGGACAGGGATCACAGGCAGTTAAGAACTGCAAGATATGAGACTAGGTGCTAGGACTAGAACTCAGGTTTCCCATAAGAGCAGCAAGAGCTCCTAACCTCTGAACCATCTCTCCATCCTCAATGCTTCCACATCTAAGTGATCACACAGGTACTAGAATTCATTCAACTACATGTACAGTTCGTGTGTTTCTCTTGTGATATGTGGTGGCTTGTTTTGTTTTGTAATTCTTCAAGACAGGGTTTCTCTGGGCTATCCTGGAATCCATCACACATCAGACTGGCCTTGAACTTAGAATGATCTTACTGCTTCGACCTCTCCATATGTGAGGATTAAAAGCAATATGCCACTGTGCACATACAGTATTATTCGGGATCTGTTTTTGAGATGAGGTCCTTGGCTGTCCTAGAATTTGCTCAGTAAACCAGGTTGGCCTTGAACTCAGAAATCTGCTTGCCTCTGCCTCCTAAGTGCTGGGATTAAAGGCATGTGCCTCAATACCACCTTATATGGGATTTCTTAAGCACCTAGTAAAATACATACAATTTGTAAGAACAAAAGAGAAACCATTTTGACCCTCACTCCTGTAAAGTTCATTTTTCTCTACATCAAAATGCCTCTCAATATTTTCCTACAGTTCCCTAACAAGCTTCTCCAAGCTCCTTGATCCCGGTGCTCCACATAATCTCTCCTAAGTCACCAAAGCCAACTGCAAGTGGCCAGATCTTACTGACACCTCTCTACCTTCATCCTTCAAGCTCCCAGCATTCCTGGGCACAGCAACCCTCCCCCCTCCAGCCAACCTCCCAGCCTCAGGGCTCAGCACCCTCCACTCCTCTCACCTCCAGAGCCCCCTGCTGATTCTCAGCGTCCAGGCACTCAGCACTCCCTACCACTCCCCACCGCACTTCAGGTGGCTCTCAACCACACTCTGAAGATGCCATCAGCACTTCCGCCAGCCACCCCAGCCAGCAGCAGTCTGCTCTGTAGCTCCTACTTCCCTCTTCCTCCTGGGTT
This sequence comes from Mastomys coucha, assembly GCF_008632895.1. Lineage (NCBI taxonomy): Eukaryota > Metazoa > Chordata > Mammalia > Rodentia > Muridae > Mastomys > Mastomys coucha. Next base: position 78,594,150 of record NW_022196911.1, read on the forward strand.
TTCAGGTTCCAGTGTCATCTGCCTGGACAGCAGCGTCCCCTTGGTCTCAAGTGTGACCCTGTCTCTGGAATCCTTCCTCACTTAAACATGCTGCTCCCAGGTCCCTGCTTTCCTTCACAGTTTCCATAATATGTGACTCCAAACACCCAAATTGTGGGAAGAATAGAATGATGTCAAACAGCAGTCACATTTTACCAGCACAGCTGAGACATCAAGTTCTACTTCTCCTTAGGACCAAAAAGCTCATCCTCGATATTAATAGCGACAATGTGACAGAGAAAGAAAAGCCCTTCATGAGAAAAAAGAAGGGTAGCTAGTTTAAGCTTGCGTCTGCTTTGGACGCTCTTGTTGCATGGGTGCGTGCACAACTGTGGGTGGCTGCATATGCACATGGTTACCAATGTGTTTTAAAGACCAGAGGTCAAACATTGGGGGTCTTCCTCAATCACTCTCTACCTTACTTTTTGAGACAAGTTCTCTCACTTAACCTGGAGCTCACTGACTGATTTCACTAAACTGGCTGGCCAGTGAGTGAGCTCTAGAGATCCGTCTGAGTCCACCTATCCAGACACATACAACTCTACCTGGGCATTTTCCAGGATGCTGACTACCTAAGCTCCCTGGCGATTTGACCCAAGCACTATACCAACAACTAAGCTGTCTCTCCATCCCCTACTTAGTTTCTAAAAATCTGTATACTTCCCAGAGGTAGGTAGGTAACTGTAGGGATGGAAAAGTGACATCCAGAAGTACCTGGGCAAGAGAGAAACATCTGACAGGTAGCACACTGCAGACATTACTAAACTGTGCTATGGTTCTAAAGTGGCAGTGGCCTGTGTGTCAGTGACTCCCTGTCTTCCTGCTCACCTGGTACTGTGTGTGTCAAGGCTGGGACACAGCTGGATGAGTACACTGCCCACATGAGAAAGAAGCCCTGTTTCTTAAGAACTCACCTGAAATTTAAAATCATCTCTCAGCTTGGAAGACTGCTCGATTTTAAAAATAAGTTGACCAGGCAAGAAACTTGGACTCCCTGAAGCTGTTAGACTTAGAATCTCAGGGTTGCAACTGGAATTTTCCAGCAAACCTGCCTGGGGCATCTAACCCTCACTTGGAAGATTTAAGATGCTGGTGACACTCCCAATAAACATCAGCTAGGTGACTGTTGCAGTCGTAAGCAAGCAAGCTGCAGAGTGAACCATATTACCAACTGGCCTCACGAGCTGGGTGTACAGCAATGGAGCATGTTCTCTCTGATTCTGAGATTATTTCTGTGATATTTATTTCAGAATAAAGAACTCAGAACCTCTAAGTCACAGAGGAAACAAGACTATGGTGGAACTTTAGAACCCAGCTGGATAAAAACCCTGCTGAAATGGTGCACAGGCCAGACACAAACAAGCAAGACTTCACAAGGTGGGAACGAATGTCCAAGTGCTTTAAATCCTGAGGGGCATACATACCCTATCCTTCAAGGCAGTACTCGGAATGTGGGTAATGGATACTACAGATTTCATAGATGGGAATTTTACCTGATAGGTAAAATTTAAGAAGACAAAACAGTTTTGGGGGAAGGGAGTTGTTCCCAAATGATGTGTTTTAGTCTGGTTTTCAGTGAGACTGGTCTTTAAATCCTGGCTGCCGTGTTGTGTGTACTTGAATGTGGTCTCTGGGCTTCAGATTAACAGTAATAAGCATCTCTACACAGCACAGGTTGGGCCCACGGGAGGTGCTCTGAATGGAGAAATCATACTTGTACTAAGTTTTTCACCCTTCCATAAAGCGCAAGCCTGTAACCCCAGCATTTGCAGGGGAGAGGTGGGTAGGGGATCAAGAAGAGTGCAAGGCCTAAGCTATGTGAGACACACACACACACAGAGGTACCACAAGCAAGCAAAGGCCAGTGCTAGGCATAAGCGGTATTGGGCAAGGGACTGGCTCTCCCACGACAGCTTCCCAAGCCTCCGTGCCTACACATGCCTGTGTCTTTGGGGCGGTTAGGCGTGGTAGCGCTTTTCTAGAGAGATTTCAATACAAAGAATTGGAGCCTTAGCAGAGAGCTCTCGTGATATTGTTTTGAGTGGCAAAAGGAAAACTGGAAGAATTATTCACACTCAAGGTTCCTCAGTGATCCTGGAAAAATCCAATCCAATCTCTCCCTCCCCGCCCCCCTCACACACACACACACACACACACACACACAGACACACAGAGAGAGACAGAGAGAGAGAACGACAGAGAGAAAGAGAAAGAGAAAGAAAAGGATAAAGAGAAAGATAAAGAGTGAGAGGAAGAATATATCTTGACTGTCCTGGAACTCACTCTGTAGACCAGGCTAACCTCAAATTCACAGAGATCAGCTTGCCTCTGGGATTAAAGTGTTGGGATTAAAGGCGGTTTTCTAAGAACAAAGAAAAAATATTCCAAAACACCTAATATATATTGATATGGCCTGCATCTACATGTCTCACTGAGAAATTAATCTTACACAAATCCAAGTTAAAATGAAGAAAGCAGGCTATACAGCTATTGGGTAAGAGATGTGAGACCAAATTACTTGAATAATTTAACGTCCTACAGAAAGAGGTGCTGCCTGCAGTCCCTGTGCCTGTAGTCAGCACCTGGACTTTACTGTGAGAGAAGACCCACCTGAAAAGGCCCACAGGAAAGAAGGTCTTCATCAGAGCCTCTCACCACCTCTAAAGATTTAAAAACAAAACGCTACCCCAAGCCAACCTTTCAACACCTGAGCACTCTGTCCAAAGAACAGAAAGCCATTCCTGAGGATGCAGACTGACTTTTAACTTACACATCTAGGAGGTCACGTGCTTTTCCTACTAGTTATGTATGCTTTGGCATGCTTCTAAAGATAAAGCCTTTAATACCCACAATGCCTCTTGGCTTCCACTGCTACACATCTTTGTCCTGGAAGGTAAGACAGGAAGTCAGAGAGGGTCTCTCTCACGGCTCCATTCCCAGCCTTAGTGCTGCTGGATGATATACATCATCAAATCATTCACTCACTAAGGACAACAGAACCTTCCCAAAAAGTCAGCATTTCATGTTCCACAGTCATGATTCTTAAATGACCAACAAATTAAGAGGCTTGACTCCAGGTAACCGCAGCGGTGCCCTTAAGGGACAACCAGAGCCACCAACTTGAAGATACTTCTTACAAGTAAGTGTCCACTTATCACTGAAAAAAGAAAACCAGCAGCAGGCTGCCCTGAAAGTAACAGAACAATGTTAATGCTGGAAGTTGTTCTATCAGCAGGAAAGCAGAAGAGGGGTCGGGAGGGGGAGGAAAGCAAGGCTCAGAGGCGTCCAAAGTCTTGGTCATAAAGCTGTGATGGGAGATGCAAAGAATGCAAAGAAACACAAGAACAAAATACAACAGCAGGGAAACTAGGAATCAGAGAACACACCTCTCTAGTGAATATGGCGGAGCTTTGCCTGCCCTGCTCAACACAGCCCACACAGGCTGGAAGAAGCAGCAGTAAGAACAGCAATAGGACACAAGAGGGTCTTGGGACGTAAAGGGTTAAAACGACACTGACTAATGAGCATAGCAGAGAGACCGCACTTCACTTCCCCCTAGCACCAAGTGAGCTCTCTTCCTGAAGTGGGAGCCACTGTAAACAACTGAAAAACATACATAACAATCACAAGTTATAAATGTTCTTGGAAACTCCCTGGTTTCAACTAGTCTATGACAAATATCTGCAGAGGGATCGCGGCATCTGCTCCAAGTTCAAGGAAAAGTAATTCCTACCAATGGAGCGGTGCCAAAATATCACCCCCGGGGTCTGACCAATTAAATGGCTGCTTCTTAGTGTGGCGCTTAGGAGAGATGACAGATTGAACACTGCCGCATAAACCCACACATTCATTTCAGCCCAGGCACTCTGCCCCAAAGGGGGAGTCAATCAGAAAAGGAAGCAGTTTGGAGTGAAGTCTTCTAACGAGGCTGAACATAGAAATAAACGGACCCGCAGTTTAATTACTGCAGCATCGGCTTCCATCAAAACTGATGACACAGCTCATCAAGACTAAAGGGACTCCTCTCCCTCTAGTCCTGTGCAGGAAACAGGACTCATCAGATAAACTTTTCAGGAATTCCTGCCTCAAGAAACAGCGTCCACAAAATACTATCACACTGGCAGATTACAGGTGAGCCAAGATTAAAATAAAGCCACAGGCCAGCGGAGAGGACCCATGGTGCCCCAGGAACAGTCAAAGCACAATTTTGATTAGGACAAATAATTTGCTTTTCTTCTAAGGTAGCCTGCAAAAAAGTTACTGTGACCATATGTAATGAACCGAACAACCCTCACTGAAAGAGTTAAAATATGCACATCAAGTATTTACCACAGAGCTTAATATATAATGTACACCTACGGAAAGGTGGCTATGAAGATGGGTTCTTTAAACTTTGTATTACATTAAAATTTAATTTTGTTACATTTGGGATGGGCATGTGCCAGGGCACATGTACAAGCAGAAGTTAACTTTCAGGAGTCAGTTTTCTCCTACCACATGGTTCCTGGGGATCAAATTCAGGTCACCAGGCTTGGCAGCGAGCACCTTTGCCCGCTAAGGCTTCTTATCGACCCTCTACTTTATTTCCAAGGCAGCCTCTCTTGTTATTTCTGTAGCTGTGCCTTTGTGGGATCGAACCTCCTGTCCGGGCCTCCCATCTCACTGTAGGAATGCTGGAGCAGGGAGGACAGGCTTTTTAAACACAGGTTGCAGGTGATGTGTTTATAAAAAGATAAAGAGGTATAAGATACTTTCTATGGGGGTGTGGTGAGGTATGGGGGAAGGGAATGTCTCAGCAGGCCCATGCCAAGGCATCTCTTCCCCCTGAGGGACCAGCCACACCACACGAGGTATAGTATACAATAAGAGTTTATTCAGCGCATGGGGAGGGGAGTTAAGGGGGTAGTAGAGGCAGAGAAAGGGAGAGAGTAGATAAGTAGAGGCCGGCCATGACTACGTGGAGAGAGGGGGAAAGAGGAAGGGAAGAGCCCCAGAGAGCAAGAGAGAAGCAAGTGGGAAAAAGGAATGAGAGAGAGGAAGGGGCAAGCAGCCCTTTTATAGGGGCCCGGCCTATGTGGGGTGGAGTTTAGACAGAATGCTAACAGCAGGGGCCTGAACCATCTTGCTGGCCTAAACAAATTGTTTTTTAAAGTTTCTTACTTTTGTTTCCCAGCTGGAACCTATGTTTCTGAGATTGGTCTTGAACTCATGGACTCAAGCAACCCTCCACCTCACCAGGTACATGCCACTATACCTGGCTTTTAAAGGTTTTTAGAAGACAAAGATCCCTTCTTTGGTTTGGAGTTTTTGTTTGTTTGTTTTTTACCTCCATTAGACAAGCCAAAACCTTTAATCCAGTTCAATCTAATTCTTAGCAAGAGGCTCAATGATCTTTGTGGCCTGTCCCACTGGCTCTAAATGAACCCCTTGAAGAACTTCCAGGAGCTGCTCACAATGGTTGTCCTTCAGCAGGCTAAGCTGTGACATTACTTCCCCTTTCTACTCCATTGCAGTAAGTTTCTGCTTGCCTTCCTCTCTGGCAGTCCAGCCAACTCACAACTCCACTCAGTGCTCCTCCACCAGGTTGGGGTAGAATGAACACTCTCACCATCTAACCCAGGGCGGCAGAGGTACCAGCACCTGCTGCAGCTGGACACAAGTCAGTGATAAAGAAAGGAGAAATTCAGATCAAGCACCTTCTTCCTCCTAAGCTTTTAGCTTGCTCTGATGTTTTACCAATCTAAAAATTATGCTGACTTTCTGCAGCAATTTCTGCTACTGCCAGATGTGACGTGCCCAAAAAGCAATAGTGGTACCACACACACACATGCACACACACACACACACACACAAACAACCAACCACCAACAACAACCACCCCCCTCTGTAATTTTACCATATTCTCCCTACCAAAGAAAACCTGTGCTTAATCTGGCCCTCAGATATTATTTGTCGCTATCACACAACAAAATACAAAATAGTTCCTATTCACATCCTTGATAACATGGGAACCCCAGTGCTTATTTTAGGAAGTATTGTCTTCTCTACCTTGATTTGCAAAGCCATCAGCCCAGCACTGACCCCAACACCCCCTAGACTTCTCCCACCCCCTAGACTTCTTTGCAATGTGGCTGGGATACTGAATGCAGGGAAAAAATGTAATCAAGACCTTTACCTGGAGAGCAGGAGTGCTCTGAGCAAGCTCAGTTCAATATACTGAACCAAGTTTACTCTGTGCACAAAAAATGACACACACCGGTAGCTCAGTGACCTAGACACAGAGACAGGGTTTCTCTGTGTAGCCCTGGCTGTTCCAGAATTCAGAAATCTGCCTGCCTCTGCCTCCCAAGTGTTGGGATTAAAGGTGTGTGCCACCACTGCCCTGCTATAAAGAAATCAATGAAGAACTACTAGCAGTCGCTGGGATTTGAATCTGGTCCTCTGGATGCACAGGCAGCACCCCAGGTTGGTTTTTAAATATCTCCCAACAACAAAAAAAAAAATTGACAGGTGTTAATGGGACCTTAGTAGCCAACAATCCCAAAGACTTAGGACAATAAAAATGTATTTCTTGCTGGACGGTGGTGGCACATGCCTTTAATCCCAGCACTTGAGAGGCAGAGGCAGGTGGATTTCTGAGTTCGAGGCCAGCCTGGTCTACAGAGTGAGTTCCAGGACAGCCAGGGTTATACAGAGAAACCCTGTCTGGAAAAACCAAAAAAAAAAAAAGTATTTCTTAGTCAAATGATAATTTAAAAGAAAACCTTTATCTGCCCCTAATTATAGCTCCAGGACAGCAGAATGGACCAGTTTTGAAATAACTCAAGCAGTTTTAATAATCCACAAAGATTCCAAGGTGACTCCCTGCAGGTGGCTATCCCACAGCCAATCTGTTCCCCTAATGAAGGCAATAAAGCAGATTTCACAGTGGGAAGCAATGAAAAAGAGGGTAGGGCTTAGGAAAAGGGGGCCGTGGAGATTGTTTACCAGCTGAGTGACCCCAAGGCAAATTACTTATTTAATAGCTTCTCCAGAGACTTGGGGGGTGGAGCACAGACCAGTGGCTAGAATTAGATCCAACCTCCAGTATGCAAGGAAACTCTCAAAGATAATAAACCTTCACAAAGGCCCACTCTGTAAACTACTGAGGTCAAAACATGCTGAGAAGGTGCTAGGAATCCTGGAGCCTCACAAAAGGAACCTGTTACTCAAAAGTCTGGTGAATTATGTGCTAAAATTCCCTACTGTTACTTTAAAAAGGAGCTAGCACAGACTGAATCCCACACCTACCAAGAGTAGCAGGCCAGCAGCAGTCAGCTCAGAGCCATTTCGGAAACCGAAACTGCAACATTGTAGAAACCTGGGAAAACACTGCCTGTGGCTCCAAAGAATGGCCTGGGTCCCAGAAGAAAAACTGCAGTGTACAGAGGCAACAGCTGTTTCGTGGTTGAACATGGAATGTTCCCATAGGCTCCAGTGTCCCCAGGTAATGGCTCTGTTTTGGAAGGCTGTGGAACCTCACAAGGTGAAGTCGACACTCTGGGTGTGCCTTGAAGTTTTATAGCCAGGCCCTACTGGTCCTACTTTTTGCTTATTACTACAGATGGGATTCGACTAGGCCTGGACCTGGCACCAAGCACTTCCTGTCATGGCAGACTGTTATCTCCACAAACTGTAAGCCAAAAAAACAAGAACAAAACCAAAGTTTTTCTCCTCTAAACTACTGCGTGCCAAGCACAGGTCACAGCACTGAGAAAGAAAACTCTTCTGTGTATTAAATGGCTACCGTATTACCTCCCTCTCACACAAGGGACAGATTTCTCCAGGCAATGTTTCAATATTAAGTCTTGGCCTCCAAGAAACTCCTCCCTCAGCCTCTGGGATGCTGGAACAGGTGTGCACCACCACTTCTGGTGGAAGTCTTCAGTGCAGTGAAGACCAGCACATTCTGTTTGAACCCAACTTCCTGTCTGGGGTTGTCTGACAGCTCCTACTGCAGCTCTCCAGCTCAGCATTAAACCTTGGACAAACAGGTAACCTTTCATAGGTCCTGACAACTGGCTCACTGGACAGGAAAATCCATTACTATTTAAGGTTGAAGATTTGACTGGTGAGCACTCTTAACTGTCTCAGATCTCTAAGGCATTTTTCTGGATTTCCCATGCCTCGTTCTGCCATCTGCCCTGCAATAAGCAATAAAAATGTACCACAACTGGGGCCGAGATAAGGAAATGAGGTCCAAAACAAAACATGGAATATGAAGGCTGGAAAAAAAGAGCCATAGAAGTTGGAACTGTTTTTATAATTAAACGTTGGCCCCCATTCAAACGCAGAAGAAAGCTTTCTGACAGCTGGTCCCCAAAGAGCTGTTCTCCAGAAAAGTGTCTGAGACAATTCAAAGGGTCCTTGTGGTACACACTGCCCTGAACCAAACCTGCCCCAGCAGCTACTGTTGAACACTGCAGTGACCTCAGCCATGTGACAGGCCTGCAGCCCTCACACCAGGTCTGGCCTATGGCCTAACTCCACTGCTTTCCAGGCGCTGGAAGTTCCCCAGGCGACATTCAGTGTCAGGAGTAAACACTAGGCACAATAGCTTGGCTTTTATGGATAAGCCATTTAAGTCTCTTACAGGTCTGTCTCTTCAACTGGAAAATAGGAGGGCGGGACTCCACTAATTGCTAATGTCTCTTTCAGCTGTAGAAAAACCCTCAGGGATTCAAAATTAGCAGTTGGTGGAAGTGCCTGTGGCTTCCTGAATGGTTTCTTTGGTTTTTCTTTTTCTTTAAAAAAAAAAAAAAAAAAAAAAAAATACCTCTAACATCCCACATCCCATAGTGGGACTATTACACGCTTCCATCTAGTACCCAAAGATCTAGTTAGTACCCCCTCTTCCCTTTCAACATGGGTCAGAAAAGTTCCTGCTCGATAAACCTAAAGGACTTCTCTTCATATACAATCTTTTTATGAGGATTGTAATGTGATCACACTTGGCTCCCATACTAGGTATATGACTCATAGATGGGTTGGATAGAGGATAGAGAAGGTCTGAGCAGCAGCATGGTGGAGGTGAGCAGCAGGCAGGACATCCACACAGTGACTGGTAATGGGAGAAAGAATCAGGCAAAACTTGGGTGAGGAAAACGGGAGAGAAGACAAAGGGTGTGAGTCAGTGCAAGAGATCACAGCAGGCGTCTGAAAGAGATAAATGTCAGTCAAAGCTCCCCTTGAATATGTAACAGACACTGAATGCCTACTGTGTGCAGGGAACAGAACTGGACACCAGGGGTTACATCCACAGGGGATACATCTGTGGCAAAGCCACAGCTACTGAAAGAAAAGGTACCGTGACATAAGGGTGTCACAAAAGAGGCTCTGCTGCTAGGACACTCAGGGGAGGATGTGAATTCCCAGTGACAGACCAGACAAAGGAGGCTTCGTAGGAAGGATGACACTAAAGTCTTAAGCAGAGCAGAAACAAAGGTGCCCAAGGAAGAGATCAAAGACGCATAAGTACAGGTACCTAGGTTTGATATGAGACATGGGAAGGCAAGAAGAGCAGGGTGGTCTTAATAATAATCCTAGCAATCCTGAGGGATATGACTAAACTGGATTGCTGGATGGAAGCCAGACTGAGAATTCAGAAACCAGCCTTAGAAACTGAATTTAAATACCATGGAAAGAGAAGAGGAAGCTGACAAGCTAGGAACCAGAAGAAACTAAAACACTGGCCCATAAAATTAACATAAAATCTGTATCCACAGTGTGTAAACTCCCTCCAAAGAGACAGATAATCTTCCAAAACAAAAGCAAGAAGAGGACAAGATGTCTTGGATGGTGACATGATATGAATATATTAAACAAGGAATGTGAAGCGCTTGAACCACGCAGCTGAAGCTTTGAGCAGCACAGCCATGGAGGCAAGGAGGAGAGTGGAGCTGTCCCAGCTTCCAGTCGCCAAGGTGACAGTCGGTGCTGCATCCAGGCTGCCCAGGTCATGCATGACCACCACTGGTGTCCTCACTGTCCTTAGCCAGATTCAAAAGGAAAACCTCAGGAAATTCTACCAGGGCAAGAAGTACAAGTCTCTGGACCCAAGAAGACCAACACCATGAGCCTCCTGCTCACCAAGCACAAGCACAAAGAGAAGGTCAAGACCTCAGGTGGCCACAGCAACTGAGCACAAGACTGGCTGAGAAAACGAAAACAGGGAATCTGACTACATCAGAGTGGGTGGAGAGAGAAACTTGGAAAGAGCTAGGACAAACTGTTCTCCGTGCACGCACTGTGATACCCTGCCCATCTACCTCCTGCAAACACTTCCCTGAGGGCCCCTTCTCTGCCACCGCGACGGGGAGAGGGGGGCGCAGAAAGCACCAGCATCCCCCTAGGTGCTCACCACAAGCTCCAGCCACCATGAACTCTGCCATATTGTCCCCACCAGGTCAGACTTACTGTACCCTCTTAAAACATGACTCAAAGCCAGACAGTGGTGGTGCATGCCTTTAATCCCAGCACTTGGGAGGCAGAGGCAGGAGGATTTCTGAGTTTGAGTGGTCTCCCATGAGATTTCCTGTGTGGCCCACAAAGGCTCTGAGGGATTGTTGGTTGCCTGCCCCCTCATTCATCTCACTCTGACCTTCTATCACTCTAGTTTCAATTTCTCAAAAAAACAGTATTCATTTCCTCAGGCCAGACACACTTGTGCTTCCTTTCCTGGCTTGAATATTCTCCCCTGCACAGTTCAGGAGTCGGCTTGGTATCGGTCTTGAGTTCACCTTCCCTCTAACATAGTTGTCTGGCACATAGCAAGGGCTCACTGCATTGGCTGAAAGAATACATCCCATGGTTTTCTTTCTGGCATCTGTCTCACTCCTGTTTCAGGACTACACTTTTGAAAGCCTGCTAGTTAACCATTGCTCAAACGTGGCATAATAAGTACATTAGAAACCAAACCTCCCAACATTTCCAAAGCAGGTCCTCCACCTCCTGAAAGCAATATGATCTACACTGTAGACTTCACAACAATGGGTTTCTCATTCATTTGCTCCACCTGTCCAAAATCCTAATCACCTTTGAAACTGAAATCGAGTATCACTTCATTCATGAATGCATTCAATCAACCAGTTACTCATTCAACAAAACCCCAGAGCCTCTTACAAGGGAAAAGCACTGTGTTAAATCTAGGAAAATCATCTCACAAATATTTAGAGACCGAAACACTGAGGCACTTGACACTAGAAGAAAGAAAGAATTGAGTTAAGCCTCAAGAAACAAGCTCTGATGATGAGCTGTCTGAATGAGATGTAGCTTGCAAGGGAAGCTCAAACTTGCACGAAAGTGGGCGGGGCAGACGGGTCAGCCAGCTGCAGAAAGCAGTTCGGGGGTGGCCCATCCTAAGGCCCTGAATGTGCTGCCTTATATTAAACCTGTCCCATACTCATGTTGCTGGTTGTTACCTCAGAGAACACAGTGTCTCTTACAAACCAACACCCCCCCCCCAGGAGACGCTGAGTCACACGTCTGGTACCTAGGAGTCCAAGCTTGTAAATTCCCCCAGGTGAGTTGGATGTGCTGCCAAGTTGTAAGTCATATGCCTGTCTATCCATTCGATGACTTACACACTGATTATTCTCTCATGAGAAATCACTAAAGTCAGTATGGTATACTGTCTCAAAATTAGCAGCAATAATCCTCACCATAGTTAGTACGTGTCCTTTTGCAGGGTGACTTCAACACTATCCTCCAAGGACACACAGGAGCCTATTGGCTCTGGGCTATATTTGGCCAATCTGACGAGTTGGAAGATTCTGACCCTGCGGCTTCCTTCATGGCCTAGGAGCTTGATCCTGCTCAGTGAGGAGACCGACAGAGAGACAGACTTCGTGGAGGACAACCAAGAAGTCTCAACCAACAACTAGCAACAAGCCCCAAGCATGTGAATAAAGCCAGGTGATCTGTGTTAGCATTAATTACACGGAGTGATGGTCCGTACCAGCAACTCTTGGAGCACCATGAGCCCTCAGAACATAAGCAACAGCAAGGCTGTCAGCTCCCACTACCAAAAGCTTTGGGGTATTCTACATTAATCCATTTAAGTGGGACAATACAAAATTCAAAACTTTCAATAGCAGTCATTCAAGTGTTTCCTAATTTTGATGATCTAAAAACCTTTTCCTCATATTCAGCAAAATAACTCCCTCCTTTAACTTAACGCCATTTTCATTTATTTTGTTTGTTTGTTTTTGTTTTGTTTTGTTTGTTTTGTTTTTCGAGACAGGGTTTCTCTGTATAGCCCTGGCTGTCCTGGAACTCACTCTGTAGACCAGGCTGGCCTCGAACTCAGAAATCCGCCTGCCTCTGCCTCCCAAGTGCTGGGATTAAAGGCGTGCGCCACCACTGCCCAGTGGCCATTTTTATTCTTAAATCTCTGAAGTTCATTAGGAACAATTAATCAAACTCCCCTGGTAGGTACTTGTACCTGAAGATGGGAGTCAAGCTATCCCTTAAGTTTTTGCTTCTCTAGGCTAACAACTTTTTAACAAGTCGGACATATTTTTCAATTTTTTTTCCATGACAGGGTTTCTTTGTCCTGTCCTAGATGTCCTGAAACTAATTCTGTAGACCAGGCTGGCCTTGAGCTCAGAGATCCACCTGCCTCTGCCCCTCAACAGCTGGGATCAAAGGTATGGATCAAAATGACTGCCTGGCTATTTTTCAACACACACGCACAGCCCAAGAAGTTGGAGCAGAGAAGTCTCTAAGCATAATAGGGTCTTGCCATAGGTCAGGAGACAGGATGCCTTAAGTTGCTCCTCCTCCTACCTTGATCAGAAAGTGGCCATGTAAAAGAATGACCCTTGGGTCCTGCCTTCTGAACAAAGGCACCAATTCTGTAGAACTGGACAGTGTTTACTTAATTTCAAAGACACCAGCTAGTTGCTTAATGCATTAAAAGAACACTTCCCCCACATCTGAATTTTACATGAATAAATGCTTCTATATGAGAACGAGTTTTATAAAACCACTAGTTTTAAAAAAGGGGGGGGGAGGGGAATAAAGCCAACTCAACAAGGGTTATAGTTGGCATCAGATAAAATACAGAAAGCATTTTGTAAAGCACTATAAAAATGTTATGCAATGGGGTTTAGATGGCTCTGCTGCTCTTGCAGAAGACCTGGGCTTGGTTTCCTGCACCCCTATCAGGCCACTCACAACTGCCATTAACTCCAATTTCACGATCTGATGGCCTCTGAGGACACCAGGCATGCATGTGATACACATACGAACATGCAGGCAGTCAAACATACACATGAAATAAGAACATGAGGTTACCATGCTGGGCCAAGATTTCAGCAAGCCCTTTAATCCTCAAATGAACTTAGAGTGACCATCTAGACTTCAAGTGAAACACACAACAAGCAGCCATGAGGAACCTTCATCCAACAGGAACCCAAAGCATCCATCTGACAAGAGCATGTGGATCTTATAACACTTAAAAGAGCAGTAATAAAGACATTGAGAATGGTGGGTTGACCCTAGGGGCCCATTTCAGCCACTCTGCCTGATATTAATAACAGGCTCCAGACTGAGGACCTGAAGTCAGTCAAGGAACAAGGAGATAACTAGAGAATAGGAGGAAGAGAGAGACAGAGAGCGAGCAAGAGAAAACAAGAGAGTGAGACAGAATGAGAGAGCAAGAGCGAGAGTTAGAGCAAGAGCGAGAGACAGAGACAGAGACAGAGACAGAGAGAGAGCATGAGAGCGAACAAGAAAGGGGGAAGGGAGGAAGAGAGAAGAGGGGAGAGGAGGGAGAAGGTAAGAGGAGAGGGGAAGGAGGGAAGGATTTGGAGTAAAGGGAGGGGAGGGGAGGGAGACAGAGTTGTGGAAACCCAAATAAAGAATTATGAAACTAGAGCGGTCAGAGACTTCACGGATGTACAAATCTTTGGGGGATGAGATTGTGTCAGTCACAGAAGGGGCTGCTGTTAGGGAAAGGATTAATCCTTAAAGCAGTATTTATCAACCTTCCTAATGCTGCCATCCTTTCATACAGCTCTTCATGACCCCCAACCATAAAATTATTTTCATTGCTACTTCATAATTGTAATCTTGCTACTGTTATGAATGTAATGTAAATATCTGCGTTTTCCAAAGGATTGCTCGACATCCTCAAAGGGGTAGCAATCCACAAGTTAAGAACCACTGCCCTAAAAGGGTTATGTCATGGCTAGGGAATGGGACAATGAACAATTCAGTGAAGGTAGAGATGGAGGCAGGCAGTCTGGTTATCAGTAACCACAAGACAGGGTCAAGTCTGAAGCACTTTACAAATCCTGGTAAGCAGCAATGGTTTAAGAAGTCTTGGGCTCAGCCGGGTGGTGGTGGCGCACACCTTTAGTCCCATCACTTGGGAGGCAGAGACAGGCGGATTTCTGAGGTCGAGGCCAGCCTGCTCTACAGAGTGAGTTCCAGGACAGCCAGGGCTACACAGAGAAACCCTGTCTTGAAAAACCAAAAAAAGAAGTCTTGGGCAACAAGTGGAGAAGATAGGAGTCCGTCGAAATTTACGGCTGAGTGGCAGAAATCCAGCAAAGTTCTAAGCAGGACTCACACCAGGCAAAGCCAGTCTGTCTTTGGTATGTGAAATCTCAGGAAAAGAGTAGTCTCTATGTTTGAAGAAAACAGGCTCTGTCTATAAGTATTCACAAACAAAACTCTAAGCCAGTAGGGTGCTTAAAGAAAACAAAACACTATCAGGACAGCCAGGGCTACACAGAGAAACCCTGTCTCAAAAAACCAAAAAACAAACAAACAAACAAACAAACAAACAAAACAAAACACAGTAAAAGCAAATGTCCTGGGGCTAGAGACAGTTAAAGAGTACTTCTAGAGGACCGTGGTTCAATTCCCAGCTCCCACACAGTGGCTCACTGTAACTGCAGTCCCAGGGATCTGATGCCCTCTTCAGGCCTTGGCAGGTACCGGGTATGTGTATGTGTGTGGTGTACCCCATACACAGAAAATAAACACCCATTTACATAAAAATAAAGGGGAAAAATGCTTGTCCCTCACCACCCACCAGCCAGGGTCTCACTCGGTAGACCAGGCTGGCCTTGAACTCAGAGATCCACATGTCCCTGCCTCCCAACTGATGGGATTAAAGGCATCCACTACTCTGGCTGGCTACAGGAATTTTGTTTTATCTGTAATTGAAAGCAGTGACTGAGGATGAAGAAAAGCCCTATGAACAGTACTCCAATATAGTCAGCAGGATTTAGCAACCACAGGTCTACCACATTTAGAGAATGTGAATATAAAAACAAATGAAAGGATGGCAGGTATAATTAACAACGTTCAAGCATACAGCAATATACATGGCACATAAGATAGCAAGTACGCCACATTCCTTTTATACAATGGCCAGCCTGCTCAGGTCTAACACACCCAGATCCCCTTAAGGACCACTTCAAAGAATGGAAGAGCTGGCTTTGGACTCCCAAACTGAGAACCCTTGATCCACATCTGAGGGACAAGGGTTCTCCAGTTTCTACGCCCAGCTTAGTTTGGCTTAAGGAAACCAAGAAAACCATCTGGGGTTACCTGCTTTTGCCTGTCTCATCTGAGAAGATGAGTTCAGTTGTGTACACCATGACCTTATGTGGTTTTTGATAGCAGGGGTGGAAGGTGTGGGGGGATGGAGGCCGGGGGCTTGGCTATGTCTCTCTCACACAGTTTAAGGTTTGTCCAATTGCCAATAAGGCTCAAGTCTGATAAATATTGCTAGGCTAGAAAGATATAATGAGGATAGCTGGATTTATGAACATATTTGAGGGTCTTGGAGAGCAAGGCAGACACCAAAGCCTTCAATACCTCAACATTTATGACAGTGAAAAAATGACAGAATATTGGGAAAGGGAAAATGAGGCCTGCTTTGGGGGTTGGGGGGTGTCGTGCACACTGTGCCAGCCAGGCGGGATAGAAGGCAGGGTGGAGGGGGTGGGGGTGCGTTGGCAAGTAGGGGCTCCCTGCTGAGGTTCAGGGAAGCATGAGCAGACCATGTACCATCGTCACAGTTTGAACAAAATACACAAGATTCCCACATCCCCATTCTATGGCTGCCACCACTGCATATTCTCTGAAGGAGCCTCACCCAGTCTTGGAAAGTAAGCAGCAGCTTTCAAGAAGTGACTTCTGGGCTAAATCAGCTGGCCGGCCAGGTGTTCCCGAGAAACACGTGTACAGCGCCGGAGTCAGGGAGAAGCAGGGGGGGTGGGGGGAGGAAGCAAGCAGTGTGTCCAGAGAGGACATTGCCAGGCCACTTAAACAGAGTTTAGAGGAAAGAGACATACATGCAGGGACCTGAATGGAACCAGGACGGAGAGGAGGATGTTCTTCACAACAGGTCAGAGGAAGGATGGTGGGTACAAAGCCATGGTGACAGCATTGCCCACAGCTCAACAGCCAGTTACTGGAAGGGGAGCAAATGTACCTGCCTGCCTTTACTTTCACCCTAACTTAGCTTGAGCAATCTGCTTCTCATGAAGCACAAAAAGAACAGAGAAAGGGAAATAAAATATGACTAAAACTACATAGCTTTTAAACAATCATGGGTCTGCTCAGGTCTAACACACCCAGATTCCCTTAGAAGGGACATTTGTCCCCTTAAGGACTTCGAAGATGGAAGAGCTGGCTTTAGATTCCCAGATTGAGAAGCCTTGATTCACATCTGAAGGCCAGTTTTTACCCTCAGCCTAGTCTTGCTTAAGGAAACCAAGAGAACCATCTGGGGTTACCTGCTTTTGCCTGTCTCAAAACACGGCCACAGCAGACAGCAAGCAGGCTGCCCGAAGAAGCTGCAGCTCAGGTCGCTGGAGCCATGTTCTGATGAGATCATCTCAGGGGCCAACAGCAGCTGCTTTCAGGGACAGTGAATGGTGCCGCCTGGGGACGGATCTTTGGTAAGCAACGTTGCAACAGAGCTCAGGCTTTACCCAGGGCAGTGCTGACTCACGCCAGCAAAACTCCGATTTCCCAAACAGCCCAGCTGAGCCAGCAGCTATCGACTGCAGCCTAACAAAGGGACAGCCCACTGATTGTTTTCAATCAAAGGTGGATTCACCTGGGGGCTGGGGGAAGAGCTAGGTAAAGCTCACTTCCCCCCCACTGCTGAAGCCCCTACCTGGAAAGCTCTGGTGGCCAAGTTTCTGAAATTTCATCTCAGAACAGCCTGAGGCTCCCCACAGCCAGCTGCTGCAGGTAGCAGGCTCACAGCTCTGAAGATTTTCCCAGGAGGGTGATACACAAGTTGCTTTGCCTTTGAAAAGGGTAACACTGGGGTCAGCTGGCTGGGAGAACTAGCCTAGTCACTGGCGGCTGGTGGAATCCTACTGCTGACTTTTTATCAGCCTTAACCAGCTGGCTTCTCTTTTCCCACTCAGCCTCTCTGACCTCTCTAATTCCTTGGACAACTAGACTTCTCTCATTAAAACAAAAGTAGCAGGGATCCTTTTCTTCCTCCCCAGTTGCCACACTCCCTGCTAAAGAGACATCATCTACCATCATATCTTTGGGATGCCTTAAGGAACATAGGAGGTTGCCTTAGCATTCGTCCTTAAAAAGCAAAGTCCTTAAATGTGTATCAATTCTTTCTTATTAGCCTGTTTATTTAAAAATCAATTTGAGAATAACTGGCTCATCAAGAGCAATTCATTATTATTGAATTAACCCTGACAGGCTAGAATTGGCATTGGTGTTACACACACACACACACACACACACACACACACACACACACACACACACGCACGCACGCAGATCAAGTCCTAGTAATCTGGGTGCTTTCATTTTCTGTGATGGGTACTGCCTTAGTGTGTCTGTGCACCATACTTACACAGGAAGCCCGAGAAGGCCAGAAGAGGCTATTAGACCCTCTGGGACTAGAGTTAATTACTGGATTGCTGTGAGCTGACATGTAATGTAGATGCTAGGAACTGAGTCCTAGAGCTCATACCCACTGAACCATGTCCCTAGCTTCTGGGTGCTTTAATTTGACAAGGGAGAAATTAAAGTTCCTATCAGATCCTTCTGTTCTCTGGTGAAGAAATGTGAGTGCTCCCCTCGAATCCAACAGTTAACGTTCAGCAATGACATTCACAGCCGCCACACCTGACCTCCATCTTTCAAGGTAGATTTCAGATGATGTGAACTCTGGATGGAGCTGCCAGTCAATAAATGCTAGGTTAAAATGCATAGGCAATCCTGCCATGGTGGTACACGACTTTAATCCCAGCACTCTGGAGGCAGAAGAGCGTGGATTTCTGTGAATTCAAGGCCAGCCTGGTCTACACAGTGTTCCAGGACAGCCAGGGCTACATAGTGAAACCCTGTTTCACTTTCAAAATACCAAAACCAACAAATGAGAAATACACACAGACAGAATCTGAGTTTAAAACTATGCTACTTTACTACCAACAAACAAGTTCTGTTTGGTTCCATTCACACAATTCTAAAGAACTACGATATTCCAGAAGGGTAGCCACCGGGAAGTATTATAAATGCTGTCTGATTTTCCTTGTGGTCAGTGTTGCCCATTCAGAAGCTGAAGGTATTTAAAGGCAAGTTTCCCCACAGTTTGTTAATTAGTCCTTCTCAAAGGATAAGGCATCCTTAGAGCAGCATCCCCCTATTATCTCACCCACCACACTCCAGAGAACCCTCCTGTGGCTAAGGATAAGCCCCATTCAGACTAACATAAAACAACTCTCAGGGTCACATATGCCCAGCCTCTTTTAGCAGTGCTGTTACAAAGCTATTATATTAGCTCCTCCTACTCTGGTAAAAACCTAGGCAGTGGGATGCACACTAGAAGTTGATGGTGAACCATGCCAACAACTCAAAACATGGAACTCCTCAATCTGCTAAGATACCATTCAGCTATGGAGGGCCAGCCTTCTCTTGAGATTCTGATAGCTTTAATCTATTTCTCCAAAATATTGTCTCACTCTTTCCTAGTACCTCCTTTTACACTGGAAAAGAAAGAGTTCATAAAAGATGCTAAATTTGAACTAATGGCTTCAGGCACACAAGGTTTATGAGATTATATAAAAATTGTGAGACTGTAGAAATAAGGAAATAGTACTGGTTCTGTCATTTAAGTTCTTTCAATTTTAAAACTTAACCCACCTCCCATAATTATTAATAGGGTTTTTTGTTTTTTGGCTTTTTTTGGTTTTTGGAGACAGGGTTTCTCTGTGTAGCCCTGGCTGTCCTGGAACTCACTCTGTAGACCAGGCTGGCCTCGAACCCAGAAATCCGTCTGCCTCTGCCTCCTAAGTGCTGGGGTTAAAGGCGTGCGCCACCACCGCCCGGCTTAATAGGGTTTTTTAAATGGGTAGTTACAGTATATATGTACATATAAAAAAATAAATGAGCTGGGTGTGGTGGTTCATGTCTGTAATCACAGATTCAGGAGGCTGGGACATGATTTTGAGACCAGCCTGGGTACACAGTAACGTTTAGGCCAGCATGAAACCTCTCCCCTCCACACACACACACACACACACACACACACACACACACTTCAAAAAAAACAAAAGCAGGAACCATGGAGATGGGTCAGTAGGTAAAAGTGCTTGCTCTGCCAGCTGGACAAGCTAAACTCTGTCCTGGAGGCAGTGGTATGCGTCGTCAGTATACCTCTGTATTCTCAGCACTCAAAGCGGTCAGCTGGAAGCTTCTGGGCCAGCTAATCTGGAACAGTACAAACCACGAGATGCTGCCTCCAAACTTGGGTAGTAGGTGAGAACTAACTCCCAAGAAACTGCTGCCTCAGCTGACTCTCTTCCCCACATACTACAAACTAAAAATCTAAACTTAAACGGGGCAGTGGTGGCGCACGCCTTTAATCCCACCACTTGGGAGGCAGAGGCAGGTGGATTTCTGAGTTCGAGGTCAGCCTGGTCTACAGAGTGAGTTCCAGGACAGCCAGGGCTATACAGAGAAACCCTGTCTCCAACGAACAAACAAACAAACAAACAAACAAGAATTCCAATTTACTGCTTTAATCCCAGCACTCAGGAGGCAAAGGTGGATCTCTGACTCTGAGGACAGCCTGGCCTACAGACAGAGTTCCAGGATAGCCAGGACTACACACAGAGAAATCCTGTCTCAAAAAACACACACACAGGCTGGAGAGATGGCTCAGTGGTTGAGAGCACTGACTGCTCTTCCTACAGGTCCTGAGTTCAATTCCCAGCAACCACAATGTGCCTAACAACCATCTGTAATGGGGTCCAATGTCGTCTTCTGGTGTGTCTGAAGACAACTACAGTGAACTCATATAAATAAGATAAATCTTAAAACACACACATACACTCACATCTAACTCACATACTTTTTTGACATTTCTTTCTGCAACAAAGCCTAACAACAACCAACCATGAAAAAGAAAATTAAAACATTCATTCCTCAAGAGTCTTTAGACTCCTAAGTCCATGCAGTATGAGCGAGCATGTGCAGAGGTGCGAGGGAGGGAGTGCAGCAGGTACAGGAGCCAGGAGTCAAAGCTAACTTTCCTTCGCAGACTTCTTTTTGTACGCAGCACAGGCTGGCTTCACAGAATGATCTTCCTCTCTCTGCCTCCTGAATGCGGAGACTGCAAGCATGCCCGTCACTACTTCTTCTTTTTTTTTTTTAAAGATTTATTTATTTATTACATGTAAGTACACTGTACTTGTCTTCGGACATTCCAGAAGAGGGAGTCAGATCTTGTTATAGATGGTTGTGAGCCACCATGTGGTTGCTGGGATTTGAACTCAGGACCTTCGGAAGAGCAGTCAGTGCTCTTAACCGCTGAGCCATCTCTCCAGCCTAAGTACATTTCTTCTTGACAATAAAATTAATCTTACATTCACATCCTTTCTCTGAAAGTAAAACAGTAAAATCCAAATTTCCCAAAACCAGTGGCATCCCCAGACACTGCCAAATTCTAATCACTGGTGTGAAGGGCTCTAACTGACTAAGCATACCTTTTTTTTTTTTTTTAAGGTTTATTTATTTTTTATTATTTTTAAATGTGTAGGAGGGGATATATGTGTATATAAATGCAGTGCCCATGGAGGCCAGAAGTGGGTGTCAGATTTCCTTGGAGATAATGCTACGGATGACGTGGGCTTGCTGGGACTCAAACTCAGGTCTTCTACAAAAGGAACAGTGCTCCCCACCCACTTAGTCACCTCTGCAGCCACCCCCCTTTTCAAATAAGAGAACCTGCTATTCTAAAAAATAATACGGGGACCCCGTCATCTAGTAAGCCATAGAGATTAACCAGGACAAATGAAGGGAGGAAGCTGTAGGATATCAAGAATCAACTGCAGTGCTACTTAGGAACCAAGCAGAGTTCTCCAGGATAGTGACGGCGTCCACCCTCAGCAGCTCCGGAGGAAGAGTGGAGACACACCCCGGAATCGCAGGTGCTTCAGACATAGACCAGCCTGCAACAGTGCCTGGAGGTTACTGCTATTGACCTGAGAGTACACAGAGTGAAATGAAATGTTTTTTCCAAAGATCATTAAGGTGAACAGCAGTCACCCGGGTCCTTGACATCAGTCCTCCCCACGCACAAGAACCGTATGGAATATGACTGAACTGCTACTTATTTTCTCGGTTGGGCTGTTATTTTTCTCAAGTCTCCAGAAGACAATTTTCCTAACTGCTGTCACCTGCAGTCTGGTTATACTGAGCCGCTCTCACACCTGGGATGCAGTACAAGGGACTTCATCGAATTTTTATTGCTGAGAAAATGCAAGTTCACTTGACTCCATGGAACAGTCAAATGAAACAAAGGAGACCACTTCCCCACGGGGACTGGCTGAAAGCTGAGGCTTTTGACTTCCTGATGAGGCAGTTTTCCCAGAAATTCAAACCATGGATGTTATAGAGCTCATATGTCTTGGGAGTGCCCAAATGTCAACTTCTCGACACCGTATCAGCCAGTGCAGCTCACTGTAACATTTGGAAGCACAACCCTGCTGTATAAAATGGCCTCTCCTGG
The DNA here is from genome assembly GCF_008632895.1 of Mastomys coucha. Taxonomy (NCBI): domain Eukaryota; kingdom Metazoa; phylum Chordata; class Mammalia; order Rodentia; family Muridae; genus Mastomys; species Mastomys coucha. Next base: position 78,616,243 of record NW_022196911.1, read on the forward strand.
GAAAGAGAAGCTGTCGCCATAGCAGAGATCATTCCATCTTGGGGCCAGGAGGACCAAGCAGCCCTTTAATCTTTAACGAGCCACTTTCATGTTCAGACATAGGAACTGGCACAGCTGAGCCTCAACCAGCTTTTCAACAACCTCAAGCAGAATGAGGGTGTGCCACCCCAGCCTGTCCCCCATTTACAGCTCCCAGAATCTGTTCTATAATGTAATTGTGGGTACTTTATTACCCACCACGGTCTAATACTTCATAGCTCAGGGAAGGTATCCAATATCAAGAGGCTAGCAACCACCCACCTCAGGTCCAGTAAAATGCTAAGTTCCTGGAAGAGAGAATGTAGCAAGCATGCTGCAATAGAAGCAGTTGAAGCTGTCAAGACACAGTCTGAGGACCTGATGAGGGGCTGGGAGAAAGGTAGTCAGCAATGTGATCAAACTGCTGTCTTGGGCAGCTCATTTCAGAACCTGGCAATGGAAATCTTGGAGCCATTTGTGGGTGTAATTTTCTACACAGTGCTATTTCTTAGCCTTCTTCCTAAGCTGCTCACACAAAAAGGGGGCAGAGAAGAAGCCCCGACATCAAACTCCATCACCCAAATGTCTCAAATGGCTGCATAATGAAGTGACTATTAGACTCCAGTCTTATTACTTGTCTTACCCCAGTAACCTTCCCTCTCAAAGCACAGTAACTCTGGAGACAATCTGAATCTGTAATTCCTTTCTATACACCTTTGGACTTCTTTGCCTTCCAAAATCACATGTGTGTGCACGTACCTGCGCACAGACACATATATATATACACACTTACACACACAAACTCATTCTCTTTCCTTCTCCCTCTCTAACACTCTCTCTCACTCACTCATTCGCAATGTTTCCCCCTCCTCAATACCACATCCTGCCTCACTAAGTCAAACTTCCAAAACTTTCACCCTGAAATTCCAAAGAACCCAGTTATCTTTGCTCACATTTCCAAGCCTAGGGGGTCTTTGTCAACAAGTGTTTCATCTTTAAGGGTGAGTTCCAGCCAAGTAGATAACAATTCCCTGCTCACCTACAGTTAACCATCAAACTGGTTTCTGTAGGCTATGGAAATAAAGGGATCCGACCGCACAGCTTGAATGTCTGTCTCATCAAGGTAATCAAAGTAATGGAGGGAGGGAGGGAAGACAGGAGGAAGGATTTCAAAACAAAGAGTGAACTGTACATTCTGGGAGCATTAAGAAAACACGCCATCTGACTAAGCAGCTGATGACAAGACAAACACCCGAAGGACTGCACCGTACGCTCTCTGAAGCACGCTCTCTGAAGCCGACTGCGCTCAGTCCCTACCTCCCCAGGGTTCAGCAAGAGGGCTCATCATCACGAGGGAGGCTTGCATTATTTATAATGAATGAGAGAATACAGCCCAACATCCAGATTCTATCGATCTACTGGCAAACAAAGCTATAGCCTAATTTCAACCTGAGCCCATGGATCAAGGAATAAAACTTACCTTCTTTGGCTCCTTAAAGTTAGGGGGAGGGGCAATGGATAGAAACTGATAAATGGCTGCTAGACTAGAGCTAGAGAGCAGGGAGAGCCGAGGTGACTGGACTTAATGATAATATACTATGTATTTCCCAACAGACAGAGAGTTTGATGATGACTGAGAAGACAGATATGATGGACACATTACACACCAGGTTCATGTTGAAACAGCACAAGGACTCCATAAACATGTACAATTTTTTGATTGAGTATTAGTTTAAAAAAAATTAAAATTGGAATTTTTTCTAAAAAGGCACCTCTGCTATCCCTTTTGTAACGGGACATGAGTTACAGGAAGTATGCTTATCCTGTAACCTAACAAGGAAAATTATCACCATACTACAGTGGCCATCTGGGGAGAGCACTGTGGCTGGCAGGCGGGGGTGCACGCAGACATGGAGCTTCATGATGGACACATGGATACACATACAGAAGCAGAGAGAAATACAACTACAAGTCTGCAACTGGTTCACTTCTGTAGGGGTGGAACCTGACCTTCTGCCTGCGTGCACCTTGTGACGTCCAACTACTTCTAAATAAGCAGTTTAAACGACCTGACCCCAAGGTTTTAAAACTACTTGACAAACAATTGAATTTTTTCTTTTTTTTCTTTTTTTTGAGACAGGGTTTCTCTGTGTAGCCCTGGCTGTCCTGGACCTCATCTGTAGACCAGGCTGGCTGATGAAAGCCGGGATTAAAGTGCCACCATCACCTGGCCTACTGAACAACTTTTACTTGTAGTCAGATTTTGACGGCACAGTGACAAAGCCAGATTCATAAAGAAGTCACCAGAAACTCCTGGTCTAGACTACATGCTACCAGGCAGGTAGGAGAGTGAGTTAGTCTTGGTTCCACCTTACGACCCACAGCAGCAGGGTTCTACAGTGAGTCTCCAGAGCCTGGCACAGAGGCAGAATCAATGGAGGGCTAAAAGCACACAACTCAAAACCTGTCTTTGTTGGCCAAGTCAACTTACTGAGTAACCTGATGAACTTAAAAACCAAACCCACAGGGCCGGGAAGACAACAATGGCAGGGAGCCTGCCCAGGTTGTAGGAACAAACAGAAAAACCCACAAAACAAAAGGCTGGAGGCCACCTGCCCAATACAATTAAGACATTGTTTCAAAACAACAAAGAAAAAGAAATCTGACCACACCGTCACCACAAAGCCCACCAACTGCATTCTGGGCATTTAACACAGCGGAAATTAAAACTTGTACCCAGGGTCAATGAACCTGCTGACCAATTTTGTCCTTGGAACCCACATGGCAGAAGGAAGGAAACAATTCCAGCCAACTCACCTTCTACACATGCACCACGCAAGGCATGTGCCTGCTCCCCACCCCCACCATATAAATGTCCCCACAACACCAAATAAATGTAAATAAAAAAATAAAACTTCTGTCTATAGGCACATCTGCAACACGTGAATGTTTACAACAGCCTTATCTGTAATCGCCCCAAAGTGGTAGCAACCAACATGCTCTAAAACAGATGAATGGCCGACAATGCTCTGCAAAAACAAAAAGGTTACTACTACATGCAACTTGGTGTCATGCTAAGAGAAAAATATCAGCCTTAAAAAAAGCCACATATTAGCTGGGAGGTGGTGGCACACACCTTTAATCCCACCCAGCACTTAGGAGGCAGAGGCAGATGGATTTCTGAGTTCGAGGCCAGCCTGGTCTACAGAGTGAGTTCCAGGACAGCCAGGGCTATACAGAGAAACCCTGTCTCAAAAAAAAAAAAAAAAAAAAAAAAAAAAAAGTCACATATTGCTAAAAATCCATTTCTAAAATGACAAATATAAAGAGCTAGAGATTACTACTCTCTACTAGAGATTACTAATTGCCAAGAATCAGAAGGGGGGGGGCAGAATAGGAGAATGTATGAGACTCTAAAGAGTACCACAAGAAGATCTGGGCGGGTGGGGGTATATAACTGTGCCAACTTCCTGGTTTGATGATGGTTAAACAGATATAACCACTGGGGAAAGCTCAGTGAAGGACACATGATGTCTTAGCAAAATTACTTTTGCTGTGACGAAACACCATAATACAAAGCAAGCTGTGGAGGAAAGGGTTTATTTGGCTCACAGCTCCATATCAAAGGAAGTCAGAAGAGAAACTCTAAACAGGGCAGGCGCTGATGCAGAGGCCTTGGAGGGGTGCTGCTCGCTGGCATGCTTCAGATGGTGTGCTCAGCCTGCTTTCTTAGAGTACTCGGGACCACCAGCCCAGGATGGCATCACCTACCATGGAGCAGTCCCTCTCTATCAATCTCTAAGAAAATGCCTTACAGCTGGATCTTATGGAGGCATTTTCTCAACTCTGTCCCCTCCTTTCAGGTCACTCTAGTTTGGGTGTCAAGTTGACATTAGACTTAAAAGTAGCCAGCACACAAGAAAATACTGCTATTTTGCAGCTTTTAAGAATTATGCTGCGCCGGGCAGTGGTAGTGCACACCTTTGATCCCAGCACTTGGGAGGCAAAGGCAGGCAGATTTCTGAGTTCGAGGCCAGCCTGGTCTACAGAGTGATTTCCAGGACAGCCAGGGCTATACAGAGAAACCCTGTCTTGAAAAAAAAAAAAAAGTTGCATTTCTTTTATGCATGCACCTGGTACTGCCTATTTGCTTATGGAGGTCAGAGGACAACTTCAGAACTTGGTTTTCTCCTTTCACAACGTGGGTCCCAGAGATAAATAGAACGTGGGTTATCAGGCTTGGTAGGGGAAGTCTTCTTCACCCAGTGAGCCAATTCAGGGATGCTGTTTTAGCAATGTTGTGTGAAACTGTAATTATCTCAAAATAAGAATGTGTTCAGGGGCTAGAGAGGGCTCTGAGGTTAAGAGCACACATTGCCCCTTCAGAGTGTCTGGGCTACATTCCCAGTACTACATGGCAGCTCACAACCAGATCCAGTGCTCCTGGGACCTGAAGCTCTTCTGACTTCTGGGGACTAGGCACAAATATAAGACACAAACAAAGACACAAGCAAAACATCCATATGGACAAGATTAAATAAACATCTCTTTTAAAAAAATAAAAATTTTTAAAAGAATAATCAATGAAGGCTGGATGTAGTAATGCATGCCTTTAATCCCAGCACTCAGGAGGCTGAGGCAGTTCCAGGACAGCCAGGCTACATAGAGAAATCCTGCATAAAAATTGGCCAGGTGGTGGTGGCGTACGCCTTTAATCCCAGCACTTGGGAGGCAGAGGCAGGCGGATTTATGAGTTCGAGGCCAGCCTGGTGTACAGAGTGAGTTCCAGGACAGCCAGGGCTACACAGAGAAACCCTGTCTCAAATAAATAAATAAATAAATACATAAATACATAAACAAATAAATAAATAAGCTGGGCAGTGTGGCACACGCCTTTAATCCCAGCACTTGGGAGGCAGAGGCAGGCGGATTTATGAGTTCAAGGCCAGCCTGGTCTACAGAGTGAGTTCCAGGACAGCCAGGGCTATACAGAGAAACCCTGTCTCAAAAAACCAAAATAAAATAAAGTATAACTACTGAACTGTCCACTGATTACAGAGAACTAGGAATGGTAAAAAGTTTCTGTCAAGCACAGCTTATTTCAGACTATTTTGCAGGCAATGCTATGCAAGGTGGGGATTTTAAAAAAAAAAAGACTTGAAGCAAGGAATGAGAGCTGGGCCAATGAAATACACTGAGGCCTCCCTCACCTGTGTGCTATTCCTCCCTGGCAGCTTTCTCTGTTTCCCCCTAAAGCTAGGAACAATGGCAGAAGTACCCACAGAGCTGTTTCCACTCAACAGGCAGAATGCCTGCCCTGAAAACCACCTAAGAACCAGAGCAGTCAGACTGTACTTACTGGGTGTGAACTAGCAGACAGGTTGCCTGGAGCGCAGGGCAGGGCAATCAGGTGCTGCAACAGGCTTACTTATTCAGTGAGACTGACGGCACACGTGGAGTAGTTAACAGTGGGTAGTTGTGGCTGTGGAGATAAAAGATAAAGCTGGGATTTCTATGTCCTGTGACACTCTCCCCTTGGGCCATGTTCTACTTTCTATGGGAACAGTGCTTCTCAGCAGGACAGACCAACACTTCTCTAACCAACATCACTCCCAGCTCTCAGACTGCCTGGCTCACATAGGATTTGTGAGGAAGGCTACTCATGATCACGATGATGTGTTCAGAAAAAGAAAAGAAAAATGGCCAGAAAGCCCACCGACACAATCTCCCCTAAACCAAAGCTTTAGATAGTGAGCCAAGTATGCTTTTAAGGGTGCCTGGCAGTTAAATTTTTAGGATTAGGAGTAAATGATAAAACAATTCTTTAGTACTAACAAAAGCACACTAGGAAGATAAAGAGCAAATACATCACTTTAAAGTAGCATTCCACAAGAGGGGGCCTATGTCTCAAAAGAAGTTTTAAGCCCACATTCTACGGAATGGAATCAGTCTGTAAAGGCCCATCTGCAAAGTGTGTGCTACCGACGAGCTGAAAGGGTGGGCAGTGATGGCAGCCCGGTGCTGGGGACTCAGACACTACACTCAGCTGGTTCAGTTTCAATGCTGGTGGCCTTTGGCCAGCTTTTTTGTGTGTTTTCACATCTGTGGAACATAGGCAATACCAGCACCTGCCATCTTGCTGGTTGGCTGGAGGGTTGAATGGGTTAATATGGTAAAATTCCTGGCACACTCTTGAGTGCTTCAGTTTTGTTCTGTTTGGTTCTGCACAGAAGTGGTACAGGAAGGAGACCAGTGCTTGGCATGTTCTAGGGAAGTAACGCACTCTACAGCCAAACACCCCTTCGGCCCACAGTGTTGGTGCTTTTCATTCAACAAAAAGACAGCACAAAGAGGCATGTTCCCCACAGCAAGAGAAACACCAGTGTGGGGGTTTTGGGTTTTTTTTTTGTTTTTTGTTTTTGTTTTTGGTTACTTGGTTTTTTTGGTTTTTGACCAGTCTTACCCAAAGTTCGCTTGTATTTTTAGGTTGGAATAAACCTTCTCCTAACAACTACTTTAGAATGCATACAATTTCATTCAGAAAAAAACACCATACACAATGAGATAAGAAAAATAAACCCCACTGAACACACCCAGCTCCCCAAGCTCCTGTGGCCAGCATATGATTCCAACAGGAAGGAGGCTGTTTGTAGAGACAGTCTTACTACATCCGTCACAAAGGAAATGTTCAAAGTCACAATCTAAGACTTCACAGGGCTGGCAGGGCGAATTTCAAAGCCATCTGCACTCTTACTCATGCCCCCCCCCTTCTTTCCTGATGCAAGTCAGACTAGCCCAGCCCCACCATAAGACGACTCACAGCCTGACAGCAGCAGGCTATCCTACCAACCAGTCATTAACAGGAAAGAAAGGCCCAAACCAAGGTCAAGAGTGGTTCCTTAGTTGGCTGGGGAGGATATGTTCTGGAGATGCTGTGAGGAAGCCACTTGCTGTGAATTACCTGGCCACGAGTAATGCCCTCCACCCCTTCTAGCTTCGTCATCTATTCAGGAAAGAAGCATACACATTCTTAGAAACACACACTCAATATGTGATGGTGGCGCACACCTTTAGCCCCAGCACTCAGGAGGCAGAGGCAAGCGGATCTCTGAGTTCGAGACCAGTCTGGTCTACAGAATGAGTTCCAGGACAGCCAGGGCTACACAAAGAAACCCTGTCTCCAAAAACCAAGCAAACAAAACAAAAGAATCACAAACTCTCTCCAAAAGTGTTGAGCAACATTTGTACAAAGGCCCCAGCATGGCCAGAAGTCTGGGCAGCTGTGTCAAGCCGCAGACAATGCATTTTCTAATCTGCTTTGCTTCTGAACAATTGAAACCATCTCCAGTGCAAAGTCCAGACACAGGAAACTGTGTTCCCTGCAAACATCCAAACAGCTTCATTGTTGCTTAACTACCCAAGGAACGCTCCAACAATCTTTCAAGTTCGGAATTTCATAGGACCAAACAATCAAACCAGAATGAAAGGCACACATGAAAAGAATTCTACCCTGCCCCAAACAGACACCAATTTCGACATTACAGCCATGCAAATGACTAATGCTTCTTCACACTTCTTAAGTAAGACTGCTGGAAAGCAAGCACAGGTGAAGCGCCTCAAACTACACATCCCAAAATTTCATTTCTCTTTCAGTATCTTTATTAGTGGTGAGTTCCATGACACACCTCGAAGTTGGAAACGAAACGGTGTGCTATTTAGTCACAGGAGCTGAATATGACTCCTGATACAGCTCTATCAACTTATTCTTAAATACATCAAAGGCAATGTCCTCACACTGTATTAAAATTGTGGTTCTGACCTAGGAATCCCCAGGTGGTGGACTACCTCTCCTGGGGAGGACCTGGAGTCTCACAGTTGCTACCGTTACAGGTGGCACTAGAGAGAAAGGATGGAAGACCTACATCTTGAATTCCTGAGATGTCCTGAGAGCCACCTAGAACAATACTAATCAAAATATGCCACAGATCCATCAAGAGAAACAGAAAACCTCGTACACCACATATTTTCACAGCACTTGGACACTGTGGTGACATTCCAGCCCGAGCCTTTTCTGTTTATTTTTAGATGAGGGTTGGGGGTAGGTGGGAACCTCTTTACAAAGCTGGTCCATCACCACATTTTAGGACACACTGGCTTCTCTTTCCTCCCTTTTCCTCAAACATCAAAATTTAAAAATTTGTTTTTATTTTGTGTCCGGGTGCTTTCCCTGCGTGTATGTCCGTCTGTCCACTACATGTGTGCCTGATGCCCATAGAGGCCAGAAGAAGGTTTCAGGTGCTCTGAACTGAGTTATAAAAAGCTGTGAGCTGCTGTATGAGTGCTGGGACTCGAACCCAGATCCTTTGCAAGCGCAGCCAGCACTCTTGACCTCTGCGTCACCTCTCCCGCCCATGCTCTAACTTTTTACACCTCTGAGTGCCAACTGGTCACTCCTGTCTGTTATGAAGGAATCAAAGCACCCTTGCTCTCACAACCTTCACAGATTCTGATTTCAAGTAGCAGTGAGAGAGAGCACACTGCTCTAGTACTGGAAACCCAGCACCATCGGGACGCGAGAGACCTGACTGGAGCTCCCTCCTTTCCCTGTGCCTTCCATATCTCCTCTACAAAGTAAAGGCATCAGCATTCCTCAACCTTTTGGGTTCTCTTGTTTTGTTTCGAAGGTGTGGGTTTTTTCTCACAGGGATACTTTCACCAGATAGGGAATGCTACCACCCCACTTCCACACACCTAGATTCCACAGGCCTGGACTAGACACTGGGAATCTGCTTCTGGGTCTCATCATGGAATCCTAGCTGGCCCAAAACTCAAGAGATCTGCTTGCCTCTACCTCTTGGGTGTGCTGGGATCAAAAGTTTGTGCCACCACATGGAGCTGGAATCTGAGGGTTTTTTTTTGTTTGGTTGGGGTTTTTTTTGTTTTGTTTTGTTTTGTTTTTTTGTTTTTCGAGACAGGGTTTCTCTGTATAGCCCTGGCTGTCCTGGAACTCACTCCGTAGACCAGGCTGGCCTTGAACTCAGAAATCCGCCTGCCTCTGCCTCCCAAGTGCTAGGATTAAAGGCATGCGCCACCACTGCCCGGCAAAACCTGTCTTCTTGATATGATGTTTAGAACTCTTTAAATTTGTTCTACTCTCAAACAATACCAGAAGGTCAGGGCTACACAGAGAAACCTTGTCTGTCTCTAAAATACGAAAACAAAAACAAAAAAAACCCCAGAAGGTAGGGGTGTGTCTGTGTATGTGTGTGCGTACATGCACCTGTGTACATACATACGTGGGCACTGCTAGCAATCAAACCCAGGGCTTGGCAATATGTATATGCTAGGCAAGTATTCTACCTCTGAACTAAACCCAAGTGCTTGAGGCTTTTTTTTTTTTCCTTAAGAAATTTCATTTTGCCAGGAAATGGTGGTGCACGCCTTTAATCTCAGCACTTGGGAGGCAGGCAGATTTCTGTGTTCGAGGCCAGCCTGGTCTACAGAGTGAGTTCCAGGACTCCAGGACAGCCAGGGATATACAGAAAAACCCTGTCTCAAAAAACCAAAA
>NW_022196911.1:78626106-78633784 GCF_008632895.1 Mastomys coucha
AGAAATTACTTTTAAGTTTTAAGTCAGGCAGTGGAAGGCAGAACTCTATGTGTTTCTGGTCTATATAGTGAGTTCTAGAACAGCCAGGGCTACACAGAGAAACCATGTCTCAGAAAAAAAAGAAAAGAAATCCTCATTTTTTTGTTGTTTGTTTGTTTTTGTTTTTCGAGACAGGGTTTCTCTGTGTAGCCCTGGCTGTCATGGAATTCACTCTGTAGACCAGGCTGGCCTCGAACTCAGAAATCTGCCTGCCTCTGCCTCTCAAGTGCTGCGTGCGCCACCACCGTCTGGCTTAAGAAATCCTCATTTTACTTGTTCACTGTGAATGTTTCGTCCACATGTCTGTCTGTGTGCCACAAGCATGCCTCGCTCAGCTGTGAGCCACCGTATGGTGCTGAGAACCAAACCTGGGCTTTCTGCAAGAGCAGCAGATACTCTTCCCTCCGAGACATCGCTCCTGCCCTGCAATTTTTCTTTTTTTTTCTTGTCTATTCCTTTTTTATTTTTTTTTTAAGATTTATTTATTTATTTTATGTGTATGAGTACACTATAGCTGTATAGATGGCAGTGAGCCATCATGTGGCTGCTAGGAATTGAACTCAAGATGGTGCCCCCCCCCCCCAATCCAGCCCCACTCCCTAGGGCCCCATACACTGTTGTAGCTGTCTTCAGACTCACCAGAAGAGGGCATCAGATCTTATTATGAGTGGTTGTGAGCCACCATGTGGTTGCTGGGATCCGAACTCAGGACCTTCGTAAGAGCAGTCTTACCCACTGAGCCATCTCGCCAGCCCTTGTCTATTCCTTTTAAGTATTTGTGTTTCTAAAGATATTTTCACTTCTGAAACTGGTTTTGGTTACATAAGGCTATGTTGAAGCCAGGTGTGGTGATCACATCTGCCTGGTCTATACCAAAACCAGTCACAACAAAGCAAAACAAAAATGTAGGATTCGGGGGAGGAAAGGGAGGGCTGGAGTCTGGAAAGGGGGAGAGGAAGGGGGGGAAAACAAAAAAATCCCATCAGATCCTGTCAAGTACATAGGACTTAGGAGTCTGATGAAAACCACCTTTGGGGACAGCACTGTGCACTGGTCACTGCTGGCTCAGTCACAGTCCCCAGCTGCTGCTCTGCATCTGTCAGCAGTGTAGCTCAGGGAGCTCTCTGAGCGTGGCCTGCCACCTGGGGTGCTCAGTCCAACCACACACGGAAAGGTGGACCAGGAAGGTGGAAGGCCTTGTGTCAGGCTCTCCAGGAACTATTGTGCCAACCTCGCCCTCTTCCCACCCAGTCAGTAAACACCTGAGCTCTGACACAGACTATGACAACTCTTACATGGGTAGACGATAAACCGGGAAAAGCACCCGAATCTAGCCTTGCCCAAACTGTAGAATTTAGAGATGGACAAAAATCTTCTTTTGTTTTTTTGTTGTTATTTGTTCAGTTTTGTTTTTGAAACAGAGTTTCTCTGTGTAGCCCTGGCCAGCCTGAAACTCTGATTTGTAGACCAGGCTGGCCTTGAACTCATAGAGATCCAACTCCCTCTGCCTCAAGTACTGAAATAAAAGGCTTGTACCACCACCAGCCAACAAAGTTCTTCTTTCCCACCCTTTGCATATAATTTTAAATTTTATTCCAACAAAAAAAGCCAAACTGTCCCACACAATGACTACATACCTGCAAAGACCAGAGAACCATACTTAACTATCCCTCCAAAGAGTCGAACGTGCACTGGCCCATCTGTTAGAGCTCTCTCCCCAAGTAGAGCATTGTGCACTGGCCCATCTGTTAGAGCTCTCTCCCCAAGTAGAGCATTGACCTTTTCAATAAAGCTTATGGTCTGGTTCCCTGTTGAGGCTACAACCTAACTGCAAGGACTCAGGGGAAGCCTGGCAACCTTCCAGAGGGTGAGGGTGAGGGAGGGCGAGGCGTGGCTATACACAAAGCAAGTATCTCTTACTCTCTTAGTCACTACTAAGCGAGAAGAAGAGGGGGTGGAGGACACACTCTGTGATACTGTGTGTTGACTCACATAGTCACTAAGGGCAGTGTGTTCAAGGCATTGGTCTAAGCCTGGAAAGTTTCCAAGACAAAGGAGGTGAAATAAGAATGCGGGATGGGGGAGGGATGCCCTACTTAGGAAAGGTTCTTTCTTTACCCTCAGATCTATGAACAACCCAGCAAATAATGGTAGGCGGGCTACAAGAAAGAACTGGCCTTTGCCGTGCAGTGCCTCCAGCTGGCCTGACTTCTGGAAACCTGTAGGGATGGCCAGGCAGCAATTCCTTAAGGGGGAATCCAGACAATTACAAATGTTTGTGCAAAACCTACTGGTTCAAATGAGGGTGATTTTCCCTCCTCTTGGAGGAGGTCCTAAGAGAGGTAGGAGCAACTAGCCCCGACCACCACCCCACATCTCAGAGGCAATGGAGCCGCCATCTTCCTATGCCCTTCTAGACAAGGGGGGGGGGGGTGCTAAACTAGGAGCCATCGTGACAAAAATCACATGACACCCATCCAGCGAAAGCCCAAATTCACAGCTACCCAGAGTCACAGCTGCAGGGGAGTCACCTGAGCCCACAAAGTGGAGGCCACCCTGCCCATACCATGACAGCCTGGCCTACACTCTGCCCCCCACCTCCAGAAATTCCATTGTGCTCATATGGAAAGTTTGCTGAAGCACCAGTCTGTGTGGTCACCTCTTGATAGGAGGGGACAATGGAGAAATTACCAGACCAAGATCACTTTTCATCTAAAATAAATACGCACAAACTTAAGTGAATGGATGAATGAATGAGTGGTGCCTTAACAGAGATTAAAAAGCACTGTAGGCCATGGCCCTGATATCAGCCTGGCGACAATCTCCCTGTAAACCCCACAGGAAATTAAGTGTGGACTGGAATAACTGTGTTGTCCTCCTTGAGAGCAAGTTCAGTTGCCGAACAGCCAAAGCCATTCTCTGAAACAGACAAGAAAATTATTAAAGGATTTCCCAAGCTTCACAGCCTTCCCACTTCCGAATCAACCTTACAAGGGCTATGATCTAAAAGGAGCAGACCGACCCTTCCGGGAGAGAATTAAATACTGAGGCTTATCAGAAAGAACCACTCCGGTCTTCAGGCTTCAAGACCGTTCATGTGCTCATGTAACTGTGATAGACTTAAGAGTTTCCAAAAATTACATACGTTTCCTCAAAAGAGATGTAGGAAAAATATAATCACGGGGTAAAAGGCCAAACACTGTCTCTGCTGAATGCTTAAATAGCCAATTATGGGTCTTAATACATTAATTCTATACAGAGGAGACTATTACAGGCAAGTTGAATAAGACATCTTAAAAAATGTACCCTGGGGCCTAAGTCCATTCAACTGACAGTAAAATCACCCTCAAAAAAGCAGTTTTATGCAACATCTAGTATTTTAATTTTCCAGCTGCCAACAGGAATGTATAAAGGAGCAGAAATTAAACTAATTATGTCAGCGCTCAGTGAACAAAACTTTAATTGTATTACACACTAGACATCGACTGAACAATACAAAGGCCCTTAAGGATAGGGACTTCTACAGAATATAAATGATTCCCAGTCAATATGACAGAAATTAGTCTGTTTAGGCAGTGAACAGATTCATAGGTTACATGTAAAAATTTGGCTGGTATGATAATCTAATACATATATATATATATACACACATATATATACATTATATATGTGTATATATATATATATATTTATACATACACACATATACACATAAAATGTAAGGAAAAAAACTTCACCACGGTTCTAAATCACCCCCATGATTTCCATATGCTGTGTCATTAGTAGGCCCTTGGAGCCAGTACTGTACTAATCAATTTCTTTGACACCCCGCCTACAAAAGAGCCTATTCATTTAGCTGGGAGACAGGTGTTAGCAACCAGCAATCTCTTTTAGCCTCTGGTCCAGGAGTCATCATGACACGATCGGCAAATGGAAAAGAGGGGCAGCTTGGAGGAGGAAGAGGAAGGGAGGAAAAAGACAAAGGCCAGAGAAGGGGAAACACGGAAACATGAAGGCCAGGCACTCCTGAACAGGGCCACCTTCAAAGCCTGCTAGCTTAATCTGGAGTTTCTGGGCTACTGTCCAAATATACCAAGCAGAATTCAGATAATGTTATTAATTTATTCCTGCAGGTAGTAATTCTGAGCATATGCCAACACTACTCATTCTGAAAAAATTTTAAAGCACTGCTAATTGTCCTGTGGTTCACTTTTCCTCACCTCCATTCTCTGGTTGTTTAGTCCTTAATCTTCTATATACTTTCTAGAAGAGCTAAGTGGGTAAACATTCCTGGAAAGACATGAAAGGGAGGCTGGATTTTAACAGATACCTTAGCTAGGCAGGATGAACTTTTGTAACTTCCCCCCACCCCCTATGAAGAAGCTGTGGCAAGAGATGTGGCAAGTTCAAAGCCAGCCTTGGACAACTCTCCCAAACTGGTAACTGTCTCAGTTGGGGTTACTATGGCTGTGATGAAATGTTGTAACCAGAAGCAACTTGGGGAGGACTGGGTTTATTTCACTCACAGTCTCATAGAACAGTTCATCATCAAAAGCAGTAAGGGGCAGGGCAGTGGTGGCACACACCTTTAATCCCAGCACTTGGGAGGCAGAAGCGAGTGGATTTCTGAGTTCGAGGCCAGCCTGTTCTACAGAGTGAGTTCCAGGACAGCCAGGGCTATACAGAGAAACCCTGTAGGGGGTAGGGGGAGCAGTAAGGGCAGGAACTCAAGCAAGGTGGGAACCTGGTGGCAGGAGCTGATGCTGTAAGCAAGTAGGGGGCTGGTGAGATGGCTCAGTGGGTAAGGGCACTGACTGCTCTTCCAAAGGTCCTGAGTTCGGATCCCAGCAACCACATGGTGACTCACAACCACCCGTAATGAGATCGGATGCCCTCTTCTGGTGCATCTGAAGACAGCAACAGTGAATTACACCGAGCGAGCAGGGGGATTCAATTCCCAGCAGCCACACACATGATGGCTCATAGCCATTTGTACAGCTACAGTGTACTCATATACATAAAATAAATAAAAATAAATCTGTAAGCACGTAGGGATGCTGCTTACTGGCTTACCATCATGGCTTGCTCAGCCTGCTTTCTTATAGAACCCAGGTCATCCAGCCCAGGAGTGGCCCCAGCCACAATAGGCCGGAGCCCCCCCCCCCCCACGAATTACTAATAAGGAAAATCCCCTATAGGCTTGCCCACAGCCTGATCTCATGGAGACATTTATTTTCAATTGAGGCTCCTTCCTTCTTGGTGATTCTAGCTTATGTCAAACCGACATAGAAGTAGCTGACTGATGATGGGGAACGAATGGTGGCTCAGCAGTTAGGAGCATGTGTTGTTCATACAGAGTACCCAGGCTTGGTTCCCAGCACCCACATGTGGTTTACAACCATCTCTAATTCCAGATCCCACATCTTCTTCTGACCTCCACAGGCATCAGACACATACATGGTATACAGATATACATGCAGACAAAATAGTCATCACATAAGATGTAAAAGAACCTAATATACATACATACATATATATGTTCATACATACATACAAGTTTGGCAGCATAGCACTTGTGTAACATGTCTGCGGCCTTAGGTTGAAGTTCCAGACGCCTCTTAAGGAGGCAGAGGCACAAAAACCCAGCTTGGGTTACTCAGTGAAGCCCTGCCTCTGTCTGTCTGTCTCTCATACACACACAATAATAATAAAGTTTTTGTAAAGCCAAACATGGTATAATCCTAGCCCTTACTAGGAAAGCCAGAACAGACATGGGGGCCAGGTGGTATAATACCTTTAATCTCAGCACTAAGGAGACAGAGGCAGATGGAACTCTTGAGTCTGAGACCAGCTTGGTCTACATTCCAAGTTCTAGACCAGCCAAGGCTACAGTGACTTCAAGAAAAACAGTAACAAAAGCCATCCTGGTCTATGTAGCAAAACCTTACAACCTGTATTTCAAACCCGAAGACTCTCCAAGTGCTTCTGGCACGAAGTCTAGCTTGGGAGCCATTGTTGTATTGCATTAATATGACTATATGTATTTATGACATAAGCATATATAATATGTACAAAAATGATGCTATCGTCTTTACATCAAGTGCTATGGAACTTTGAAAACTTGGATTCACTCCGCTGTTTTCTTAACATTTTAAAATCTGAAGTGGAATCCAATGAATTCTCAAGGAATGGCTGCCTTCTGGGACCTTCCTACAACAAACAAGCCACCAGGTTGAAAGCTCTGCTTTCATAACATAAACATAAATTATGTTTCTTGAACATAATATGGCATTCCTTCAAAGACACAGGAGACTTAGGAATCTCCCAGTGCCACTGGGTCTACACTCACCTCTACGAACTAGTCACAGCACTGGCAAAAGACAAAACAAAAACTACATACATAAAGCTGTATTTTAACAAGGTACACTAAGACAGCGAGATAAAACTAAAGGGGCATTCAAATGGGCTGCCTCAATATACAAAGAACATATTTTCTCTTTTAACCTTCCCATGCATATTCCCCATTTTTTAATCCACAGAACAATCCTACCAGATGTTTTCATTTTGAAGGTTAAGAAAAGGAAAAAAAAAAAAAGCTCACCTGAGTGGTGGTGGTGCATGCCTTTAATCCCAGCACTTGAGAGGCAGAGGCAAGTGGATCTCTGAGTTCAAGGCCAGCCTGGTCTACAGAAAGAGTTCCATGACAGTCAGGGCTACATTGAAAAGCCCTGTCTCAAAACAAACGAATGAACAAAAGAAAAAAGGAAAGGGAAGGGGAGGGGAGGGGAGGAGAAGAGAGGGGAGGGGAGGGAGCTCACAGAGGTTCAGTAATTCGCCTGAACTCATAAAGCCAGGAAGTGAAAAGCTGGATTTCAAAACTAGGTTAGTCTGTTTCTTAAATCCAAGTTTATTTCCCTACTATATCTAGTGCCTAATTCTGTTTTAACTTAGATCCTCCCAGACTTGACCAACTTCTCTTCTTTTCATGAACTCAGCAAAGAACCCGTGACTAAAACTTTCTGACGGATTTATTGAGAACCTATTAATTTCAATAAGGACTTCAGCTATGAGAAACGAAACAGCTAGCATATTTTTTATTTTAAAATCGTACACAGAAAATCCCAGGCATCTCTCCTACCCCCACACTGGTCATAACTACATCCATTACCTATTCAACCCTCCAGTTGTTTCTGCATTATCATTCATTGGTCCACTCAGGGGATAAAGAAAGCAACTTTCACCAGAAACCCTCTCATGACTCCCAGTAGATAATACAGCAGAGGGGCCTTGCTGTGAAGCAATGAACATGAAAGTCATAAAAGCCTTTTGTTTATCTGTCACAGCTAGGAGATGGGCTATTCTAGCAAACCAAACATCCCGGGGATGCATAACAACACGATGTTGAGAGATCTGTCAATGTTGTCAGAGAGACTGCCAATCTATAAAGAAGTCAGTGTATCCCCCTTTCAATTTTAAACATTTTAAGAAACGCTGGGCTGTGGTGGAGCATGCGGTTTAATCCCAGCACTCAAGAGGCAGAGGCAGGTGGATCTCTCTGCTTAAGGCTAGCCTGTCAGTCTACAGGGTGAGTTCCAGGACAGCCAGGACTATACAGGAAAACCCTGTCTCAAAACACACA
>NW_022196911.1:78633834-78647198 GCF_008632895.1 Mastomys coucha
AGACCAGGCTGGCCTCAAACTCAGAAATCCACCTGCCCCTGCCTCCCAAGTGCTGGGATTAAAGGCGTTCGCCACCACTGCCCAGCCAGATGATGCATTTTTTTTAAAGATTTATTTATTATTATAAATAAGTACACTGTTGCTGTCTTCAGATACATCAGAAGAGGGCGTCATATCTCATTACAGGTGGTTGTGAGCCACCTTGTGGTTGCTGGGATTTGAACTCAGGACCTTCGGAAGAGTAGGCAGTGCTCTTAACCACTGAGCCATCTCGCCAGCCCCAGATGATGCACTTTTATTGTATGTATTTATATACTTAACAAATACATATATTCACGTCAATGCAATACAACAGTGATTCCCAAGCTAGGCTGCCCTGCACCTCAGAAGCAACTGGAGAGTCTTTTGGAAACCAAATGGTTTCAAAATGTAGGTCATCACCGAATGAATCAAAATCTCCAAGAGGTGGGGCCCCAAGGTCAGCATTTTTCAAGAAGGCCTGGGTTACAACAGAACCTGGCAAGAAGTGCCTGGCCTCTGGAAACTCCTTACAAAAAGCCAGGGTGAGAGCTACACCCTGAATATAATGTGATCTCCCTTTGAAGACACAGGAGACTTCAGGATCTCCCAATGCCCCTGGGTCAACATTCATCCTACTGACTGACTAGTCACCGTACTGGAAAAATCAGAAAGTAAGGAAAAGTTTACCACAGATTTCCTCATGTCAGAAAGCTGGAAAAACCAGCTTTTGTTTTACTATCAGATTCAAAGAGCTGGGTTTCTTCCAGAAGAGATGCAGGCTTTCTGCTTGCTTTGTAAAAGGGAAATGTTTTAAAAACACGCAGAACTCTTAATGAGCTGCTCAGCTCTACTTCAGTGGCAAACAAGCTCCAAAAATGTGGACTCATCAGCCTGAATACGAAAAGCAAAGGAGAAACACTTCACGACCATCTTAAGGGAAAGAGAAGATAATGGGTTTAGACTAAGACCAGCTTAACAGAATTAGATGTGACCACTGTCCAGTGCATAGCAACTGTTAAGTCCTGGGGTCAGAGCGGACTACAGGCTATACAAGAGGTCAATTACCTATTTGAGATGGCATTTATGAGACCTGAGAGCCCAACTGGTGGTAGGACTTTAAAATTCCATAGCTAACGTAACCAGGACATTCCCCTACTAAAGAATGGGAGTTTGAGTCTGCATATGGAAAGATCACCGTGCCCTTTCAATTGCCAAAACCATAGACGTCAGGTAATTAAAATAACCAAGGTGCTATGGTTATAGTTCCACCCCTTTCCACTACCATTTCCCAGCAGGGTGCTAAGAACCAGTAGCCACCAGCAATTACTCAATTCAACGCAAGCAAAACAGCCCCTCCCTTGAGACTTCACTAGAAGCAATCTAAACGGTCTAGTCTCATCAAACTGAATGATACTCCAACTCTAAACTATAGAGACTAACTGTGAGGTGCAGCAGTTAATCTTTCTCTCCTCCCCAAACATAAACATATTACCAGCGCAAGTTTGGCGATAAAAGTCCCTAATCTCCCATTAAAATAACAGCAGTATTAAAGATTCTATGATAGGAATAAAACCCAGCGTACTTAGCTCCCTCCCCAGCATTCCTTAGGTTTATGTAGATGATGTCAGAAAGTAGCAGGTGTGGCCCACACAGCCCTATGTGGCTGCTGTTAAACTTCACAAGGCTCATGTAATTGGAAAGGAAACCATCTTTTTGTTAATGTTGCTATTTGTTAAACTTGTCAATGAAAATCCCTTTAAGAGGCATTTCTATCATATGGTACTAAATACTTAGGTCAACCGGCTTGGTGGATAGAAACTTTGAAAACACTTAAGCTTTCTGAGAACAGCTTTTTCTTTTTGTTTTTATTTTAGCAGTTGGTTAAATTGGTCAATTTGGTGGATTTACAACCCTGGATCCCAATGTAAACAAACAGTCAGGATTACAGCTGATCAATATAAGAAGTTTTAATGTACTGGTCTCTGCGATTAAACATTAAGGTAAGTGTGTGTTCTCTGTTACATGGACATCTTTGAACACCACCAAGTTATCAGTTAGCCCTGCCACATCAATCTGCTACTGTCCTCCAATAAACCACAACTTTTTTTGTTATTGTTTTTGTTTTTTGCTTTTTTCGAGACAGGGTTTCTCTGTATAGCCCCGGCTGTCCTGGAACTCACTCTGTAGACCAGGCTGGCCTTGAACTCAGAAATCTGCCTGCCTCTGCCTCCCAAGTGCTGGGATTAAAGGCATGTGCCACCACCACCCTGCCTCTTACTTTTTAACTGTACTCCGTTGTCCAGAATTAGCAAATATGCAAAATGTTTCACAAACACTTGTCACCGTCTATTTCTTTGCTTTCGAAAGAAAGTTGGGAGCTGGGCGATGGTGGAGCACACATTTAATCCCAGCACATGGGAGGCAGAGGCAGGAGGATTTCTGAGTTCGAGGTCACCCTGGTCTACAGAGCGAGTTCCAGTACAGCCAGGGCTACATAAAGAAACCCTGTCTCAAAGAGAAAAAAAAAAAAGGAAGGAAGAAAGAAAGAAAGAAAGAAAGAAAGAATGAATGAATGTTGGGGGGCTGTGGGGTGGGGGAAGCAGGAGGGAAGGATAAAGAAGTTGTCACAAAGGAAATATGGCCAGCTTCGGTCTTAGAACTTCTACAAACTGGATCCAGAACGAAGTCCCCTCCCATTCCTAGAAAAATGCCACAATGTTCGAACAACCTTGCCCACATTTCAGTATGTGAACTGTGAATTGTCACGGAAAGAACCACCATGCGGCTCTCAAAAGTGGGGACAGGAAGTCTCTCTGTTCTCCAAGCCACCAACCAAAACATACATAAGGAGCTTACTATTTTCTTAGAAGGCCACATGCATCCTGGGGTGTTTGTTCATCTGTCACCCTGGCCTTTGACTAGGGTACAGAGTGTGAGTTGTGGGTAAAACCCCATTTCCGAGTTAAGAATAATCTTCCCCACGGTGGACTGAGAGGAATGTGGAATTCTTCCTCGATTACACAACAGCACACCCCCATCCAAAAAAAAAAAAAAAAAGAGGGAACCCTGACAGCCTAAAAATAAAAAAGGAAGAATTACGTTGTTGTTGGTTTTTCTTTTT
The DNA here is from genome assembly GCF_008632895.1 of Mastomys coucha. Lineage (NCBI taxonomy): Eukaryota > Metazoa > Chordata > Mammalia > Rodentia > Muridae > Mastomys > Mastomys coucha. Next base: position 78,636,977 of record NW_022196911.1, read on the forward strand.
TTCTACCAGTCTCAAATCAAGCTCTGAACAGACAGATGCCAGGAAAGGCTGCAGGCTCCTCTGATCTACTCAGACTTCCCCATGCCCGGTCAAATGTCTCCTGGGCAGCCAGCTGGAGAGGGGCCCCACTTCCCTCTGAGTCTCGGCCAGGACCTCACAGTGGCGACCTAACACACCTCGGGGACAGAGGTCGACTCCCAAGAGGCAGACAGCCGGCTCTGGCAGGGAGGAATGGAGAGCAGCATCCCAAACTTCCCATCTAACCTCCAAACTCCGAATCTCCAAGGTCCTCCTGTAGGAAGAAGTGCCGCCAAAGCTCCGCCTCTGTAAACAGTTTTCTGTCCTACAGAAATGCATCCTTCCCCAGGACCTACCGAGCTCTTGCGACACTTGGGTACAAGTTGAGGACACACGTCCCGGGTTACGGCGCACACAGGCGAAATGCTTTGCGGTACTTTCAATGGGACAGGTGTGGGGTGACCTGGCGGTGGGGAGTTCCTGGAAGGGGCTGTCTCACTCCCGGAGCGCAGCTGGATCCTCACACTCCCCCGGAGCACAGCCTCGAGCACCCGGTCCTCCAGCCCAACCCACCACAGCCACCGCCTCCTCACCTGCAGCGGACGTCGCCAGGCCACACCTGGGACGGCAGACGCCAGATCCCGACCGCGGCCACTCAGGCGGCGGGGCTGCGGGATCGGCGGCCGCCGCAACTCCGCGGCTGAGGGGCGCCCGGGTGCCCGAACCACATCCTCACGGGCGGCCCCAGGAAGTCCGCCCCCACTCACCCAGTCCCCCGCGGCTCGGCGTGGGCCCCGCCCGTCCTGCGTGCGGCCCCGCCCTCCCCGCCTGCGGCCCCGCCCTCTGCCCCCGCCCCCGCGGGAGCGCGCCGCACTCCGCCGCGCCCGCGCCACCATAGAGAGGAATCGGGCGCGCGGCAGTCTAGAGCGCAAGCCTCCGCGAGCGCCCTCTGTCGGAACCCGGGCTCGTGCGCAGGGCGGGGGCGGGAGCCGGACTAGGTGTGGAGTCCACAGTCTCAGGGGAGCCAACCAAACCCATATGTAGTGACCTTGAGCAAGTCCCTTAAGATCACCAACTAGCTTTATAATAAAGTTTGAATATTGAACCCTTGATTTCATGTTTCGTCGAACCCGACAGACGGCAGATTCCCGGAACCCCAGATTCACCCAATGTATTTATCATCTTGGAGATGTTAAAAGCCAAGTCAGTGGGGCTTCATAACCTGTGTTTTCCTCCTTGGGTAAGCTACTTTCACGTTAGGAAGGTGGGGACACAGCTGAGAAAGGTTGCAGTACAATGAAAACGACTGCTAAGAAACCACCCAGCCATCGTTCATCACCTGTGCACCTTTTGGCAGGCACTTAACCTTTCCAAATTCTTCCCCATCCCCGAAAGGCAGGTTGGGCCCGCACTTCAAATGAGATAATGCACAAAGGCCTTAGTAAAGCATCAAACACCGGGGTAGCATAGGGCATCATTAGCCAGTGATCTAAGAAGATGCCGAGTCACGGAAGTCATATAAATGCTAATTCTTCTGGCTGGTGTCTAGTGACATCATTTTCTTATGCTTCAGGTTCCTATCAAAGACCTCTCAGAGTTTTCCTGAGCAATTTGTATTTTGATTTATTCAATATTTTAGTGCATGGGATTTCCGTACATACTAGGCAAGTGCTCTACCACAGTGCTACCGCTTGTATTTTAAAGTAAGGACTATAAGAAGGGAACCGGAGCTAAAATATGTGTATACAAATGAGGCTGTCACTTTGTAAGCCCTTTGCTATTTCCACTTCTCAGAACACCCCAGCATGCTCCGTACTGTTATTTGCGTGTTATCAACAAGGGTCTTCATTTTAAGTAATTTTCGAACTTCCACACAGAGAAAAGCAGAGCTGGGATGTGAAACCGGTTCTTTCTCCAACCTGAAGGGTATAGGGAGCCCCGCCTTCTAGGGACCTCTGGCACCTGAATTGGATGTCGGCCCCTTCCCCCTTTCTCCTGCCTGCCTATTTCTGCAGCTTTGCTGCAGTTCCCTTTGGTCTTTGCTTCTCTCAGGGCTTTTTCCTCCACAAAGGTGTATATCACCGTTTTTTTTTTTTTTTTTTTTTTTTTTTTTTTTTTTTTTTTTTTTTTGGTTTTTCGAGACAGGGTTTCTCTGTCTAGCCCTGGCTGTCAGCGGTGTATATCATCTTCTCTCTTCCTCTCTGGTTCCTGTTCCCTTGATGGGCCAACACTGTCCACCCCCCTTGTGTTTCTGAAATGGGTCTGAGCGTTGCACTGGAAGCACACGTTCTTCCCATACTGTCCATCTCTGGATATGAATTATAGACACAGACATGTAATAGATCCAAAACAGAAGTGAGAGGAGATCCAGACCTAGGATTATTTTATTTTATTTTTTTGTCAACTTAACTCGCAAGTAGAGTACCCAGTTCTGATAGGAAATGTACTTACCCCCCACATCCCCAGTCGGACGCGATAATCAGGGCCTGGACTCATGGCATCCGACGGAAATCCTTTTCTCAGGGCCCTTTGGTCCATGTTATAGCTAAATCATCCAAGTGCTGCTAAATAATGAGCAGTTCGCTGGAGCGAGGCCTCAGAGCTCCTTTACTCATACCCCGCCTTTCTCCACCTTAGGCGTTATCACCATCACAATTTTTCATCTTTATCGTGCCCTTCCGCAGAGGCATTCAATAATGTACCCATTGTGCGAGTAATCTGAAATCCTTTTCAGCGAGCAATAGTATTTAGTAGTAATAAAACACTAATTTGTCTACCAAGTGACATATTTATAGGAGCTGTTTCCTTTGACATATTTTTATTATTTCTACTCATTTGCTAAGTACTTCCCAATACATATTTATGAAGCACACGCCTTTCCCCAAACAGCACTGAAAAAATAAATCACATTATTTCTTTTATTAGTAGCAGCAAGGCTTCTAAGTCCTAGTGCCCTGATTTCTGTTACTTCTGGCAGGAGCCAGAAGAACTAATAGTGATGGAGCACCTACTATGTGCCAGTCTCTCTATGAAAGGCACTTTCCATAAATCATCTATTTAACTCCCTTGAGATACACATTTTACCAGTAAGAAAAATGTAACTCCGTATAGCATAGATTTCTACCAGTAAAACAAACACATTATCTTGTCCAAGGGACTCTGCCAGGAAAAGTGTAGCAGGGTACTGAACCTGGATCTGCCCTTGCTTTCAAAGTCCTAAATCACCAGCTATGGGCGACTCTAAACTCTCAGGATATGACACTCTATAAAATCAACCAGGCAAGCTGGGTGGTGGTGGCGCACACCTTTAATCCCAGCACTTGGGAGGCAGAGGCAGGCGGATTTCTGGGTTCGAGGCCAGCCTGGTCTACAGAGTGAGTTCCAGGACAGCCAGGGCTACACAGAGAAACCCTATCTCGAAAAAACAAAACAAAACAAAACAAAAACAAAAAAAAATCCTACTCTTTTACAGAGAGAGAGAAAAAGAGAGAGATTGATTGATTGATTAATGGTGAATCCATCTGTGTGTGTGGAGCTGGTGTACTAGTAATTAAAACCAGGGCCTTAGACATGCTAGATAGTGCTTTATCACTGAACAACACCTGACTGATAACATACCTTGCTCTTCTTAAAAGTAAGGGACTAGATGAACAGCTCAACCATTAAGAGTTCTTGTTGGGTTTAGTTTCCAACACCTTTTTGGTGGCTCGCAACTACCTGTAACTCTAGTTCCAGGGGATCCAACACTTTCCTCTGGCCTCTATGAGCACCAGCCACACACACGGTACACATATCTACATGCAGGCAAAACATTTATATACATAAAATAAATAAATCTTTTAAAAGATGAAATGAATAAATCAAACAAGCAGACAAACAAAGCCAGTTGGGTCGACACGGATTTATAATCCCAGCACCCTGGAGGCAAAAGCATGAGAACTGAAGGTTCAAGGTCTCACTGGGTCAGACACCCTTCCTCCAAACGTAAAAATAAAAAAATCACATGTGTGTATGTATGTAAATATGTCTTGGTTTCTGTTCTATTGCTGGGAAGAGACACTGTGATCAAGGTGACTCTTAGAAGACATTTAATTGGGGCTGGCTTAATGTTTCAGAGGTTTAGTCCATTACGACCATTGTGGGGAGCATGGCAGCACACAGGCAGACATGGTGCTAGAGAAATAGGTGAGAGTTCTACATCTAGAACCACAGGCAGCAGGAAGAGAGAGAAACTGGGCCTGACTTGAGCTTTTGAGACTTCAAAGCCTACCCCCAGGGACACACTCCCTCCAACAGCACCACAGCTCTCAGTCCTTCTCAAGAAGTGCCAATCCCAAATGACTAAGCATTCAAATATATGAGCCTGTGGGAGCCATTCTTATTCAAACCACCACAATGTGGTGTACAATGTATACACACATATATGTAGTATAGAAATAACATATTGGGCGGGAGAGATGGCTCAGCGGTTAAGAGAACTGACTGCGTTTCCAGAGGTCCTGAGTTCAATTCCTAGCAACCACATGGTGGCTCACAACCATCTATAATGAGATCTGATGCCCTCTTCTGGTGTGTCTAAAAACAGCTACAGTGTACTCATATAAATGAAATAAATAAATCTTTAAAAAAAAAAGAAAGAAAGAAGCCAGGCGGTGGTGGCACATGCCTTTAATCCCAGCATGTGGGAGGCAGAGACAGGCAGATTTCTGAGTTCAAGGCCAGCCTGGTCTACAGAGTGAGTTCCAGGACAGCCAGGGCTGTACAAAGAAACCCTATCTCGAAAAACCAAAAAGCAAAAAGAAAGAAAGAAAGAAAGAAAGAAAGAAAGAAAGAAAGGAAGAAAGAAAGAAAGAAAGAAAGAGAGAGACATATTTATCTTATAATTTCAGCTGTACATACAATCACCAACACAAAGAACTGGACAGCTGTAATTCCACTCAGACACCTCCCAGCCAAAATACAGCTCTGCTTGCATCTCTATCCTTATCTCCTGGTTGTCAGAGCCTGCTGTTTTTCATTCAGCTTTCTTCCCGTCTAACCCTTCAGTTCTCTTACACACACACACACACACACACACACACACACACACACACACACACACACACACACACACACACACACAATCTGCCTTCTCTTGAGTATATGCTCCTCTCTCTTCCCTGGGGGAAACCAGGAAAGGCTGAGAAAGAGGATCTGTGATCTAGCTTTTTATGGTGAGCTCAGCTGAAAAGAGGTTGAGATACGCAGCCTCCGCTATTTGGGGCAAAATATGAAAAAGATTTTTGTTAAAATATTTACATATTTTCAGCTGAGAGCAGCAAGAGGTTGAGAAAAGAAAGTCTGGCTTCAAATGGATTCAAGTTTAAACTCCCATGTTGTCGCTTAACAGAAACGTGTCCTAAAATCTCAACGAGCTCCATTTCGTCTGTAAAACGAAGAGATTCTCAACACCACTCAGCTTGTCCTAAGCCCACAGTGAATCCTGTGCTAAGGCACGGAGCACACACACAAGCCCACCCACCGCCTAATTCCTCCACATAATTTATCCCTAGGAGGACCACAGCAGGTGCCTCAAAAAATGCTGAGCCTGAGTCCCACCCAACTCTATGGCTGTTTCTTGGTTGGTCTAAGACTGCCACTGAGGCACTGTGGCAGTTTGAATAGCTTTGCCTGCCTCCCCCATAGTGTTTGAATGCTTGGTCCACAAGGAGTGACACTATTAGGAGGGGTGGCCTTGTTGGAATAGGTGTGGCTTTATTGGAGGAAGTGTGTTACTGTTGGGGTAGGCTTTGAGATCCTATGCTCAAGCTCCACCCAGTGCAGTAAAGAGACCCACCTTCCAGCCCTGTATCTACCTGCACGTTGTCATTCTTCCCAGCATGATGATAATGGGCTGAACCTCTGAACCTGCAAGCCAGCCTCAATTAAATGTTGTCTCTTGGGGCTGGTGAGATGGCTCAGTGGGGAAGAGCACTGACTGTTCTTCAGAAGGTCATGAGTTCAGATCCCAGCAACCACATGGTGGCTCACAACCACCCATAATGAGATCTGACGCCCTCTTCTGGTGCGTCTGAAGACAGCTACAGTGTACTTACATATAATAAATAAATAAATCTTTAAAAAAAAAAAAAAAAAAATGTTGTCTCTTATAAGAGTTGCCTTGGTCATAGTGTCTCTTCTCAGCACCGGAAACTGTAACTAAGACAGGCACCATTTCCCTTTCCACTACTTAACTAGACACACCACTTCAGATACAGACATTAGGAAGCTCTGAGTTTTCCTTAATGATCTTCAAGCGACACAAGGAGAGGATCTTATACATGGCCAAATGTTCAGAGTGGCTACAGCCAGGTTTTAATGAAGTCAACAAGCTTGAAGACAAAACCAACAGAGAAGAGAGGAAAGAGATAGAAAAGCCGCAGCTTTTCCACATTGGGCCATTGCATCGATCAACCTTGGCATCACATTCTCAGGATTGAGTAACCTTCTTTATCATTGATGCCTAAGCGGGGTTTTGTTACTTGCTATGGAAAGCAGTCTCAATAATACATGGATATATATATATATTTATTTTGTCAGGAAAGCTCAGCTTCCTGACTTGAGACCATCAAGTGCTATTGCACAGCAGGTATTTAACATTAATTTTGTCTAGTTTCAAAGAGACAAAGACCTCCTTGTATCATGGTGGAAGAAGACAAGACTGTGGGAACCTCATGGCTATCCACATCAAGAGAGAAACAATCCTGTATCACTCTTAATTTTTTTCTAGTTCTGAGGATCAAATCCAGAGCCTTGCCTGTGCTAGGCAAGCATTCTAGCACTGCTGTATACCCCTAGGCCATCCTTTGATATCTCTAAAATGCATTAAAGCCACTCACTCACAAGCTCCCACAAATGCAGAAAGAACAAGGACAGAGGAGGCCTTTAGTTCTTCCACCAGAACTGTCACATTTAAAGCCTTGGGTTCTTTCTCTTAACAAAATGAGATGGGAGCTGGGTGTACATCTCAGTGGTGGAAGCTTTGCTTAGCACATAGAAGGTACTGGATTTGAGTTGTCCCATTGCGGGGTGGGGGTGGGGGGAATAGAGTGGGGAGGGGGAGGCAATCCAGCCGAAATGATCCGTATGGGTCTCTCATACTGTGCAGTTGTTCTACAGTTCTCAGTTGTATTAGTCAGGGCTCTCTAGAGTCACAGAACTTATGGTAGTCTCTACGTAGTAAACGAATTTATTGATGACTTACAGTCTGTAGTTCAACTCCCAACAATGGTTGGCAGCAGCTGTGAATGGAAGTCCAAGGATCTAGCAGTTAGTTGCTCAGTCCCACAAGGCAAGCAGAAGCAGAGCAAGCCTTCCTTCCTCTAATGTCCTTATATAGGTCTCCAGCAAAAGGTATGGCCCAGATTAAAAGTGTGTGCCACCACACCTTTAATCCCAGATGACCTTGAACTCATAGATCTTCCTATCTTAATCTTCTGGGATTCATAGCCACTATGCCTCAAGATCTCCATGCCAAGATTCAGGTCCAAAACTTGTATCTCTCAGCCTCCAGATTAGGGCCACAGGTGAGCCTTCTAATTCTGGATTGTAGTTCATTTCAGATATAGTCAAGTTGACAACCAGGAATAGCCACTACATCAGTCACGTATGAAGCACTTGAAATCACAATGGGCAGGATGCAGGGAAGACCACTCAGGGCAGATCCACTGGGGGAAGAGTGGGCAACCAGGCTCCTCCTTGAATACCAGGGCCCCTAACTCATAGTGGTTCCCTGCAAAGCTGCACTAAGAAACTGTGGAACAGCCAGGTGGTGGTGGCGCACGCCTTTAATCCCAGCACTTGGGAGGCAGAGGCAGGCAGATTTCTGAGTTTGAGGCCAGCCAAGGCTATACAGAGAAACTCTGTCTTGAAAAAACAAAATAAAACCCAAAACTGTGGAACATTCCACGAGAGTACCCTTGACTAATTGGTACCATCTGCTATAAGGTCTTGGTCCCCAAAGAGCATCAGGAGTGGCCACTATTTGCTTTTCCTGGTTTAATGTATTGCTTCTCACTAGGGTTGCAGGAACTAACCTGCAAACCAACCAGCCATGGTGTAGATAGCAGAGGCTGGTGTCTCCTGGAGTCTTCTATGGAAGACAGTGTGAGAGTGTAAGTCTAACCACATTGTCATTCTCACAGACACCCCATGCCCCTTTGTCATTCATTCCCCATCCTTCTTTTTTAAAAGATTTATTTATTTATTTATTCATTTAATGTGAGTACATGGGTTTCTTTAGACACACCAGAAGAGGGCATCAGTTCCTATTACAGATGGTTGAGAGCCACCATGTGGTTGCTGGGAATTGAACTCAGGACCTCTGGAAGAGCAGTCAGTGCTCTTAACTGCTGAGCCATCTCTCCAGCCCCCCCCCTTTTTTAAGATTTATTTATTTTATGTGAGTACATCACTGTCTTCAGACATACCATAAGAAGGCATCAGATCCCACTACAGATGGTTGTGAGCCACCATGTGGTTGCTGGGAATTGAACTTAGGACCTCTGGAAGAGCAGCCAGTGCTCTTAACCACTGAGCCCTGCCCCCATCTCTCCAGCCCCCATCCCCCATCTTTCAGACCTATCTCTGCTATGCCCATTACCTGTAAATATCTTATTTTTTTTTAATTGTTACATTTTTATTATCAGGTGTGAGGAGGCATATCAGAGGACAACTTGCAAGAGTCACATCTCTCTTTCCATTATGTAGGACCCAGGGATTGAACTCAGGTTGTCAGGCTTGGTGGCAAGCATCTTTATTGGCTGAGCCATCTCACTGGCCCTAAATATCAGATCTTGTAACTGGGTTGTTCCCTCTTTCCTTCAGCTAAGACACAAGTAATTATACAACAGGCTTTCTAACCAAGCATGACCTTCCTGTAAAAACTGTGGTCCATAAACAATCCAGATCATTTCTCTCTGCCTTTTATTCTCCATTCCCTGGTGGTACCATCCTCCCCTTTCAGCCAGAGTTATGACTCTCAGATGGATGGCCACGGTGTTGGTAACAGACAGGGGGTTATTTTATTCACTAAGACACGAGGCTGTGGTACAGCTGGCAGGACGAGAGGTGTAATTATACTGCATCTTAGAGCCACCAGCAATGAATTTCTGTATAAAAGACTAGATTTGCCATGTATTATTTACGCTGGCATCAATTTTCCCAGCTGGCTCTATTTACTGTGCAAATTCTCCTGTGTCTGTTTATGGGTTAGGCCATGGTTGAGCACCTCTGGTTACTCTATACAGAGGACGCACCCCACAGGGCACCATGCATACGAAACAAGTGTCTGGTTCACTAGGAGCAGGTCATATCCTTCCTCCCTGGTAAATTATATCCCTGGGACAGCAGTGAGCTGTGTTCTCACCTAGCGAGGTGAGGTACGCAGGTGTGGGAAACCCAGTCTGCAAGCAGGGAAGGAAGCACTCTCATTCTCCCGGAGTCCCACTGCATGAACTGAAAAACAACCTTCTTGGGGGAAACCAGGGGGCCCTAGGGCTCAGAGGGCCTCCTTGGTTTTATATATATATTTAAGGGTAGGATATTCGTAAAGATATTTACATTTCTGAGGTTGTTTTACCGAGTAACTTGCAGACTAAAAAAGTGCCATTTTGCAAGTGGGAAAACAGAGGCCAAAATAAATGGAGGTGGGGAGATGAGTAAGCAAAGGCTCAATTACTGTGTGAGGGATGGGTTTAGGAGCCAATGGTGGACACACAGGACCAGGAAGCTATTCATGCAGGCACTACTGTGTTTCTTCAGTGAGGTCTCAAGCTAGGTTGACCTCAACCCAAACTGGAAACATTCGGTGGACTCAAAGGAAGAAAACTTGAGACCCTGATAGACTTCTAAGTCCCTCCCACTGCAGGTCCCGCCCTCTGGCCAATGGTGCCACAGTGATTCCACTGTGAGATCCCACACAGTGAAGCTGAGGGAACTGAGGCTCGTCTTCTGAGGAGCCTGAGACATCTGTACTGCCAGGCCCCACGGGGCAGCGCAGCGGACAGCAGCTGCCCTCGAAGGAAAGCTGTGAGGGCCCTGAGGCTGTCTCTTTCCCAATAAACAGTGTCACGTCTCTTTGCCAGGCAATTCTGGGCTCTGCTCCTCAGTCCCCAATGTCCCAATGTCTATCATCTCCTGCAGACCGGTTGGCTAGAAGAGATAG
>NW_022196911.1:78647274-78654063 GCF_008632895.1 Mastomys coucha
GTGGGGTGGTAAGTAAAATTAAGCCATCTAAGTGGTTGGCTTTTTGTTTCAGGGTCTCGGCATCAAAGAATCCTTCCATGAGATACATGTGGGCATGGAAACCACCCTCTTCAGGGACCAAGATCCCTGGCATCCCCTGGGTTGGCTCACCTGGCGGGGAGACTTGGTCAGACATGCTGTGCGTAGGCTGCTACCTAATGTTCCAGCCCCCTCAGTGATATCCAGGAGAATCCGGGTACTGGGCACAAAGCTCCAGGAGCGTCCAAGGGCAGGTTTGAATCTTCTACCATCCCTGTCTCGAATCAAGTGGTTGGTCACCTGCAGAAACGGACATAGATCCATGATGGTAGCACCAAGGACTCCTGTTCCTACTACAGCTTCCTTTTACAGACAGGAAATCTGACTTATGACTCTCCCTGGTGCTATGACTTATAGCTGAAGCTAGAACTCCAGCTTAGGTTTCCTGGCCTGCACCCAGCTTTCCACAAAGCCCCAGTGCTTTAGGCCTGACATCAAGTATGGGACATGGGGTACATTTATTTATTCCTTCCTAATGTAGAGCCAGGAGTACCCTTGTGCCGATCACTGGCATCCTGAGAACAGTGGAGCCAGTCTTTGGGGTCTGGAGTGTGTCTGTGTGTGGGGAAGAGGGAAAGTTTGGATGAGGAGTCCCAATCTGGTTTTTTGTTTTGTTTTGTTTGTTTGTTTGTTTGTTTTTAAGACAGGGTTTCTCTGTGTAGCCCTGGCTGTCCTGGAACTCACTCTGTAGACCAGGCTGGCTGGAACTCAGAAATCTGCCTGTGTCTGCCTCCTAAGTGCTGGGATTAAAGACATGTGCCACCACTGCCTGGCTTATTTATTATTTATTTATTTATCTATTTATTTATGCATAGTTTCTCTATGTAGCCTGGCTGTCCAGGAACTTCTATGTTATGAGTACACTGTTGCTGTCTTCAGACATACCAGAAGAGGGCATCAGATCCCATTACAGATGGTTTGTGAGCCACCATGTGGTTGCTGGGAATTGAACTCAGGACCTTTGTAAGAGCTCTTAACCCTGAGCCATCTCTCCAGCCCCTGGGACTAGTCTTAAGCAGACCAATCACAGAGGCACCCACACCACAGCCTCCTGAGGATAGCGACTATGGCTCCTTCCACACTCTCTATGCCAGAGACTGGCCCCCAAGTACCCACAAACACCCCAAAGCCAGTAGATGGAGGCTCAGGACCCTGCACTTGAAAGAGCAGGAAACAGGTACTTTCACACTGGCTGCAGGTACACAAATTAGTATATTATTTCCTCAAAATTGGGTGAGCTAGACATTTAAAGTACATGTACTTGGGATGTGGAGGGGTGTGTCTGTAGTCCCAGCCCTTTAGGAGCAGTCTAGGAGTTTGAGGGCAGCCTGAAAATCTAGTAAGACACTGTGTCAAGAACATAAAAGCTAAAGTACGAGTAGCCCTGACTCAATAATTATACTCCTTTAATTCCAGCACCCAGGAAGAAGAAACAGGTAATAGATCTCTGTGAGTTCAAGGCCAGCCTGATCTACAAAAGGAGTTCCAGGACACTCAGGGTTATGTAGAGAGACTTCGTCTCAAAAAGATTTACATTAGCTTTAATTATATGTATATACATATATTTGCATTTGGGTATGTGTATGTGAGTACAGGTGCCTGGTGGAGAGGAAAAGAGGGCTTTGGGTCTCCTGGAGCTGGAGTTACAAGTGGTTGGGGCCACCAAACTTCCTTTTTAAACTTATTTTTCAAATCTGGTGGTGGTGCATGCCTTTAATCCCAGCACTTGGGAATCAGAGGCAGGTGGATCTTTGAGTTCCAGGCCAGCCTGTTCTACAGAGCGAGTTCTAAGACAGCCAGAGCTATACAAAAAAGACCTGTCTCAAAAAGCCAAACACACACACACACACACACACACACACACACACACACAAAAGGCAAGCTAGTAACACCTTTCTGACCTGTAGAAGCTGGGTTCTGTCCTCTTAGGGGCTATTAAGTTCCAAACTAACATTTAAGAGAAACAGAGAGCTAGAAATTACCACCACTGCCACACCCAGGTCCCGGGCCAGGATCTTGAGCTCTCGAGCCAGCTGCATCATCAAGGCCAGGCCTGGGGGAGGAGCAGACAGGGGCTGCAGCAGAGGAGGTGGAGTCCCCACCCTGTCCCCAGGCTTTCCTTCCATTCCTTACCTTCCCTCTGCTGACCTCCCAGAAGTGGGGCGACCACTGCAGTGACAGAATCCACGATCACAACCTTCACAGTGCCTGAAGAAGTTGCTGCCTGTAGGGATGGGGGAAAGCAGGTATCACGAAGCAATGGCCTCTAGGGCCGGCCCCTCTATTAGAAGGTGGGAGCCAGTGGGATGGCTCAGCAGATGTAGGCTATTGCAGCACAGCCTGATAACCTGGGTGTGAGTCCTAGAACCCAAGGAAAGGTGGAAGGAGAGAACCAACTTCAGAGAGTTGGCTACTCTGACATTCACACACACTCTCTCTCTCTTTCTCTCTCTCTTTCTTTCTCTCTCTCTCCCTCTCCCCCTCCCTCCCTCCCTCCCTCCCTCCCTCTCTCTCTCTCTCTCTCTCTGAAGTTTAGGCTGGGTGGTGGTGGTACACCCCTTTAATTCCAGCACTTGGGAGGCAGAGGTAGGCAGATGTCTATGAGTTCCTGGACAGCCAAGGCTATACTGAGAAACTGTCTCAAACAAAACAAAACAAAACAAACAACCAAACAAAAAGGTTAACCCTCAGAATTAAAAAAAAAAAAAAGAAAGAAAGAAAAAAGTCAATCATAAACAACTTTTTCCAACCAAATACAACTTTTTCCAACCAAATACAGCTGTATAGGCCTCCCCCACCCACTCATAAATCTAACAGACTCCAGTAGATCGAGTAGACAGAGAGGGTTTAAGTTATAGGACACCACAAACATGCACTCAGGAATCCTCATGCAGAGTCCGGTGGCAATCTCCTCCAGCCAGGGTTCTGTCACCCCCTTCTCTTCTGAGTCCCCTCAGTGCTACTTATGTCCACTTCAAGCTCCCAAGCTGCTCTTGCCAAAGAGTGAGCTTTCCACTAAGGAAGGAGCCCGGGGCCTAGAGCATGCTGGTCAGCATTCTACCCCTAAGCTACACCCTTAGCCCTTTAGACTTCGTATTTCCATCCCTAGATCTTACTTGCCTCCTAAGCCCTCCTCACCCACAGCTACCACGGTTTCAAATAAAGGCAGCTGTTTCTCTAAGCAGAGCCTGATGACATTTCTCAGACCATAATCTGATGTTACACACTCGTGAGCGTTGTCATAGCATCTCTGGATCTGTGGCATCTTCCACACTTCCTTTGCCCACTCCCTTACTTCTCAGATTCTGACTCTGCTACTGTGTGGTTTCCACTACCCACTGGCCAACACATTGGCTATTTGCATTTCTGTTCTGCCTTTTGGGTGCCTGAATTCCAGCCTGGGACTGTGTCAATCATCCAGCCTCCAACTCTTAGCCCATTACCCATGTGTCTGAGAGAAGACGGCAGAAATGGGAGAAGGTAAAACCAACCAGCTTAGGCCCCCATTGCCCCGGTCCTGTTAAATGGCAGAGCAAGTCCCTTGCTTCTCTTGAAGAGAACCTGTGTTTGATTTCCAGCGCCCACATGATAGCTCACAACCTTCTGTAACTCCAGTTCCAGTGGAATCAAATGTCCTCTTCTTGCCTCCAAGGGCAACAAGCAAGCACACCAGGCATATACATTCATCACACAGAATACAATTTAAAGATCTTAGAACAATTTTTAAATAAAACAAAAACAGTAACAACAATAACAAACTGGCCAGATGCCATTTAAAATCTCCTTCTCCTTTTCTTCTAAACATTAGTCTGAACACGTTCAGGCACTAGGCAGAAATCTCCTGACATCAGTGATTAAGAGCCCAGCCCCTGGTTCAAGAGACCTATAGAGATGACTTGGTTTTGGCCAGCTTTGGCTGGAGGGGCACCTCAGTGGCAGTGTATATTTGCCTAACATATGTATGTCCTGGATTAGATCCTTAGCATAATAAAAAAAAAGCTTGTTTGTGTGTGTACATGAGCATATCTTCATGACACAACACTTGGAGTCTGTGGATAGCCTGAAGACGTCAGTTCTCTCCTTCCACCATGTGGGTCCTGGGAAGTGAACTTGGGTTGTAAGGGTCAACAGCAAGTGCCTTTATCTAGGGAACTTCCTGACCGGGTCCTTATTAGTACAATTAAACAACAACAACAGCAAACCTGGCTAACTAAATGTAAGAAGAGAGAGGCTACTAGTGGTTCTAGAATATGTTTTTCTTTTTCTTCTTCTTTTTTTTTTTAAAAAAAGATTTACTTATTGTTATATGTAAGTACACTGTAGCTGTCTTCAGAAGCACCAGAAGAGGGCGTCAGATCTCATTACAGATGGTTGTGAGCCACCATGTGGTTGCTGGGATTTGAACTCACGACCTTCGGAAGAGCAGTCGGTGCTCTTACCCGCTGAGCCACCTCACCAGCCCTATATTTCTCTTCTTAATAAAAGGGAAGAGATAATAATAAAAAAAAATTATCACTTACTTGCTTGACTATGGAACCTAAGTGAATGTGTACAAAATCTCTGGGGCTACAGCTGCCATTTGCCAATTCTGAGGGGAAGAACAGGAGACTCAGACACTGGACTCAGTGCCAACCAGATTGCCTCGAGTCAAGTCTCCTAGCTAGACATGGTGGAGCATCATATACACCTTTAATCTCAGAAGACAGGGCAGGGGGATCTTTGTAAATTCCCAATCAGCCAGAGCTACATAGTGAGACCCCATCCCTCACACACACTCACATTCACACACACACACACACACACACACACACACACACAGAGAGAGAGAGAGAGAGAGAGAGAGAGAGAGAGAGAGAGAGAGAGAGAGAGAACATTGTGGGGTTTGTTTGGTTGGTTTGGTTGAGTATCTCTATGTAGCCCTGGCTGGCCTCGAACTCATAGAGAACTACCTGCCTCTACCTCCTGCCTCTATTCCTGGGTGCTGGAATTAAAGGCATTAGACACCACACCTGGCACAAAAGTTTTTCTAATTGATTTCAGTGAGTAACGCAGAAGTGAAGACTACATAACCCTGGACTCAAGGAGCTCACTGTTGTCCAGGGATGGTGAGCCTGTAAACAAGGAAGCACAGGAATTAAGCACCAAGGAATTCCACCTGGGGGTTAGGGGCGTGCATGTGCGAACACAGCTGGAGATGTTACACTCAGTGGATACATGCATTCCAAATATAGTCTGTGGTCAGACACCTGCCCGCATGCAGGCAACACCTGGCCAGCTGGGTAAAGCAGAAACAGGCAGATGAGCAAGCTCACCTGCTGGGCTATGGTGCCCCGAAGGTCCTGCAGCATATCTAACATCTGGAAGATGTCAAATGAGCGCACCACCTGTATCCTCTGGAGAGCACTTGCCTGAGGGGTGAGAAAGAGAAGCAGGGACTGGAGAGAGGATCCAGGAAAGCCATAAAGACTAATCATAAAGCTGAAAGGACAAAGAGGCACTTAGACACAGTGCTGGTATCCAGAATGGCAAATGGATTTTGCCTAATGGGCTGGATCTCACAGTGGTGACTACCTGGGTGCCAAGCTGTAAGACATTCAGAATTCAGCAGGAAGGATGGATATGATTGATTAGTGATGCCTGCCATGCGCAAGAAATGGGCTGGAAACACAGATTCTAGGTGTTTGCTTGCTCTGATTTACGGTAAGCAAGGCCTTAAAGTTCCCGGAGAGTCAGTGTGGGCCGCAGCCAAGCCAGGGTGGTGACATTAACATGAACAGCTTTAGGAATGCAGAAGACTCTCGAGGTTCAAAGCGAAAATGATGATTCCCACAGACAGTGTAAACCCTGACAGTATACAGGGTCATAAGGTCTCCTAGCATCAGGATTTTACAGGACCCCAGCCACCCTGCCCCCTACCTGTTTCTCCTCCTCTTGGGTCCTAGCCTGAAGTAGCTGGAGGAGGCGGGACGCTGTCATTCCTCCATTGGAATCCACATACAGTACGTTCTGTTGCAGGCTGTGAGCCACATTTGCAGCCACACAGAGACATACCTTCAGAGACGAGATGGGGTGCTGGGTAAACCCAAACCTTTGGAGAAGAGGAAGGGCCACCAGGCAGCTCCCCACCACATCCTGCCCAGATTCCAACAACATACACTTGCCAAGGCCATACCCACCCTCAGCACCCATCTGGTCTGGTCTGACCTCAAAACTCACAAGGACACCTGCAAGTAGCCCCCAACCCCAAGGAACCCAGGACAATGCACCCACCTCCTCCAATCCTCCCCCCCTCCCATCAGACCCATGGGTACCTGGGTTTTGCCGCTACCTGGGCCACCCGCAATTTCAGTCACCTCCCCAGTGTAGAGGCCAGCATCAAGTAGTTTGTCCAGGCTGATGACAGGAGAGGAGAGAATGGGGGGTGGGCAAAGAGAAGAGAAAAGAAACTGCATTAAATCTGCAGATAAATTTGGGAAGTAAACCAGGCACTTTGATCCCACCATCTGGGAGGTGAGGTCAACAGTGACATAATGAGACCCTGGCTCCAAACAACAACAAAAACCATATACATACATATGTATGTGTATATGCTCTGCCCAGGACCGGGGCTGAATTTTCTGTGTAGCCTGGACCAATTCCTGACCATGCACCTCCCTCTCTAACTCTCCTAACCCTGCTCCATCCGTGTGTGTGTGTGTGTGTGTGTGTGTG
>NW_022196911.1:78654073-78654191 GCF_008632895.1 Mastomys coucha
TGTGTGTGTGTGTGTGTATGTGTGTGTTCATGTGTGTATGTGTGTGTGTATGTGTGTGTATGTGTGTGTATGTGTGTATGTGTGTGTGTGTGTATGTGTGTGTGTGTGTGTATGTGTG
>NW_022196911.1:78654393-78672474 GCF_008632895.1 Mastomys coucha
TGTGGTATATGTATATGGTTTGTTTTTTTTTCTGGAGAAACAGCTTACTGGTCCTGGTAGAGTGCTTGCTTAGCACATGCAAAGCCCAGAGTTCAACCTCTAGTATCAAGGAAAAAAAAAAAGAAAGAGGTTGGGGAAAGTTGGCATTCACTAATGTAGAGTCTTGTAATCCATGAACACAGAACGTCTCTGCATTTATCTGGGTCACCTTTGATCTTCTTCATCAGCATTTCTAATTTTCAGTGTACAAATTCTACACGGGCTTTGTCAGATTTAGACCCAAGTATTTCATTTTCGTAGATGCAGCAGCAAATGGCGCTGCGTTTTTAATTTCAGTTTTCACATGTTCATCGTGAATTCAGAGAAATGCAATTGATTTTTATGTGTTGATCTTGTATCCCCAGACCTTGCTAAACTCGCTTATTAGTTCTGGGAGTTTGTAATTATTTTTTATTTGCTTGTTTTTGTCTGCCTCCCTCATCTGGTAGGAACACTCTGGGGCCTTTACCCCTGTTATATTGCCAGTATTAGCACAAAGCCGAAAAGCCCCTGAAGGCACACAGTAAATGTTACTGAAGAAAAGGACAGTGGTCTGACTGTCAAAACTCTAGTGTGGGAACTTTGAGATGAATCTCAAAACATGGCCACTTCTAAAGCCCAATTCTGTCCCTGAACCACCGTGAAGCAGGTCACTACCCTCCACATTCTGCCCAGGACAGGAGCTGAAGTTTCTATGTTGCAGCCTGGACCAATGACTGACCATACCCCACTCTCCCTTACTTGGTACTACCAATCACAGACTGCAGGCCTCTGAAGAGATTCCTGATAGCCAATCACTTCCTATCACAGGACAAACAGCAACCAGTCATTATTCTACCTATTTTAACTCAGGAACCATAGGTCCCTGCTAGTCAACGTGCTTTGGTCTTACACCACCCTGTGGCTTCTTGGAGCGCAGTACATTCTGTGTGGGTTTAATAAGCATCTATTTAGTAGGTCTCTAGCCTCAGCCTCTCCTGAATTCCATTATCCTGGAGACATGGGAAGCCAGGTTCCATCACAGCAGCTCCTCTCCGCTTTCCCAGAGTGGGGCTCAGATCAACTGCATCAGCAACACCGGTCAGAGATTCTAGAGTTAGATCCTGCCTCTGAAGTTTAAGAACTCCATCCAGGTGGGGGCTGACTTAACGGCTCAGGCAATAACAGCGCTTGTCTTGCAAGCATGGGGACCTTAGCTTGATCCTCAGAACATACATAAAAAGCTGAGTGTGAAGGGCTGGAGAGGTAGTTGGGCAGCTGGCTCACAGCTACCCAGGGCATCTGCTACCTCTAGTCTCTCCAGGCCCCTGCATACATGTGCGCACACACACACACACACACACACACACACACACATAGATACAGAGACGTGCTAATTAAATTAAAGTAAATTTTAAAAGAGAAAAAAAGCCAACTCCGGCTGTCCTGGAACTCACTGTGTAGACCAGGCTGGCGTCACAGAGGTCTGCCTGCCTCTGCTCCCCAGTGCTGGGATTAAAGGCATGTGCCACCACTGCCCAGCGGTGGTATGCACTTCTAATTCCAGTGATGGGAAGGCTGTGGCAGATGGTTCCCCGAGGCTCACTGGCCAGCTAACCGAAGCTAGTTAACTAGCCCCAGGCCCTGCATCAAAAACAATGTGTGGATACTAGAAAGATGATTTAGGGGTTAAGAGCACTAGCTGTTCTTACAGAGGACCAGGGTACAATTCCCAGCACCCACACTGCAAGTTTATAACCATCTATAACTCCAGTTATAGGGGAGTCTGATACCCTCTTCTGACTATCAAGGACACCAGGAATGAATGTGGTACACAGATACAACGCCCACAATACTCACACACATGAAAATGAAAAATATAAAATAAGCAAGGTGAAGGGTCCCTAAGGAATAACATCTGTGGTCCTCTGACATCCATGTGTACATGAACAGATACACAAGCACACAAACACAGAGAGAAAGACAGAGAGGGAGAGAGAGACAGAGTCAGAGAGAGACAGAGAAAGAGCAAATTCTGTGTGATTTGGATGCATGCTCAAGTCTGAGAATCAATTCTGCCTGCACATTACAAGGTCCCTCTCTTTTCTTTTTTTGGGATCTTAACTCAAGCTGACCTTGAACTCCTGGCATCATCCTATCTCAGCCTCTTAGCAGCTGAGACTAGGCACACACCCCTGTACCCAGCTTGCAGGGGAGTTTTTTGGGTTTCTTTTGTTGTTGTTGTTGTTTGTTTGTTTTTTGGTTTTTTTTGTTTGTTTGTTTTGTTTTGTTTTGTTTGAGACAGGGTTTCTCTGTATACAGCCTTGGCTGTCCTGGAACTCACTGTAGACCAGGCTGGCCTCAAACTCAGAAATCCGCCTGCCTCTGCCTCACAAGTGCTGGGATTAAAGGCATGGGCCACCACTGCCCAGCTGCAGGGGAGTTTTTAAAAAGTAGCCTCTAGAGCTGGAGAGATGGCTTAGCAGTAAAGAGCACCGACTGCTCTTCCTAGAGGTCCTGAGTTCAATTCCCAGCAACAGGTGGCTCACAGCCATCTGTAATAAGATCTGGTGCCCTGTTCTGGCTTGCAGGTATACGTGCAGGCAGAACACTGTATACACAATAAATAAATAAATTTTTAAAAAAAGTTCTATCAGCAGGAACCCAGAGTGAGCATTTCTTTTTTTACACTTCGCAAATGGTCATAGGGAAGAATGAATCACTGGTTTTGACTCCAATGAAACACCCATCCCATGATAGGTTGTGGTGGCGCAGGCCTTTAATCCCAGCACTCGGGAGGCAGAGGCAGGTGGATCTCTGAGTTTGAGGCCAGCCTGGTCTACAGAGTGAGTTCCAGGACAGCCAGGACTACAAAGAGATACGCTGCCTTGAAAAAACAAAAACAGACAGAGAACCCATCACGTGGGAGTGGGCTGGAGATGGCTCGGCAGCTAAGACTGCTGGCTACTCTTGAAGACTTCAGTTTGGTTCCTAATACCAGGTTGGCCTTGAACTCACAGAGATCTACCTGCCTCTGCCTTCTAAGGTCTGGGATTAAAGGCATGCCCCATCATGCCCAGCTAAAATAAAATCTTAAAAAAAAAAAAAAATCAACCACATACTGGCTATGAGGCCCCACCTCCAGAAGGTACTTCCAAATCTGCCTCCTAAACAACTTCCCATTTGCATTTCCATCCTTGACTCCTCCTACTGCTTCAGGAGCAGGGCCCCCTGCCACGACAGCCCTTGTTACCTGGGAGTATATCAATATGCAGAAGGACTCCAACTAGAACTGCCTAGAAAGCAGAGGTTCTGGGATTTCTCCCCACCTTTCCCACGGAACTTCCCATCGGTTATTCTTCAGCCACTCATTCAGACACCTTGCCTCATGTTTCCTGAAAACCTTCCAGCAGAGATGGATGGACAAAAGCTCTGGCTTGCGAGGCAGACATAACCGATCGATCCCCCCATCGATGGCATTCCCCACGGTGTGCCATCCTGCCTGCAAAGATTCACACTGCACCTCCGCACTCCAAGATGGGCCATAGCAAAGGACTCTGTTTAACAGGTTTAATGCGTGCTCATCACAAGCTTCACTAACTTTGCCTACAGCCTCACCTCCAAGGTTTCAAAGTTACGTCCACTAGGTAGACACAGCACACTGGAGGGAAGTCTAAAACCTAGCAAACCACTTTTTTTTTCCTTAAGGTTTTTACGTAGGTATGTGAGTACACTGACACTCTCTTCAGACACACCAGAAGAGGGCATCGGGTTCCATTACAGATGGTGGTGAGCCACCATGTGGTTGCCCGAAATTGAACTCAGGACCTCTGGAAAAAGCAGTCAGTTGCTCTTAACCACTGAGCCATCTCTCCAGCCCAGCAAACCACCAACTTTGACTCTTCAAATTTACACCCTATCTCACGGTCTCTTCTCACATCTCTCCTTCAACATGTCTTCCACAGTCACAAACCCTGGATCAGACTTACACAACCCGAACCAACAGCACCAGATCCCTGCTTGGCCTCTCCTGGCTGGCCCATCTGCCCTGCACAGCTATGCCTCATAGCTTACAAATGCTTTCGCAGTGGCCTCTCACCCCCAAGTATACCTCGGTACAGTGAGCTGGAATTAAGTTAAGATACTGAGCCCCACTCTTCCAGAGAGCATCCGCATGTGTCTGGCACCCAGTAGGCACTCAGCCAATGTTTGATGGATTACAAACACAGACCCCCAACCAGCGAGAGCAAGCACCAGACTGTGCGGATCTTGCCAAGAGAATGTGTTATGGAAACAGCAAGGGCCAGACCGATCCAAAGACCTTTGTGATGGCAGTGTTATTCATCAAACTCCGCACAAATAGGCCGGGAGAGAGGTCAGACTTGCTTGGCCAGAAAATGCCAGTTGTCTTCCAATTCTTTCCCAACCCGAACAACAAGGCACAATGTAACTGCTCTTTTCAGAGAGGATGCCCGGTCCTCGCTGCTGCCTCAGATGGCAAAGGCAACAGGTTCTGGATTACCTGGATAACCCTGGGCTCACCTTCGCTGGCCCCTATCTTAGGGCTAACCACAAAGGAGGTCAATAACTTTTAACATCTAGAACCTAGGGCAGCAGTTCTCAACTGGTGGGTCACAACCCCTTTGACGGTTGCACAACCCTTGCACAGGGATGGCAGATCCAACCAACTATCTTGCTTTTTAGATATTTACACCATGACTTACAACAGTAACAAAATTACAGTTATGAAGTAGCAAAGCAATAACTTAAGGGTTGGGGGTCATCACAACACGAGGAACTGTATTATAGGGTCAGAGCACTAGGTGGGTTGAAAACCATTGGCCAAGTGTTAGCGCAAAAGTACAGACTCCCAGGAACTCAATCTTTCTCTGGGTCTTGCTTCTTTTTTTATTCTGACGTATCATGGACTCTACTGAATAATGGGGTATTGATGACTTTTTGTTTTGTTTTGTTTTTTCGAGACAGGGTTTCTCTGTATAGCCCTGGCTGTCCTCACTCTGTAGACCAGGCTGGCCTCGAACTCAGAAATCCACCTGCCTCTGCCTCCCAAGTGCCGGGATTAAAGGCGTGCGCCACCACTGCCTGGCATGACTTCTTATGTTATAGGACAGTGTCTCTTCACTGGAAAAAGTTAGCTCGTTGGAGATACTGAGTGATATCTGGAGACAGTTTTTGATTGTTTTAATGGGGGCAGGGGTCATCTTGTCATCTGGTGGGTAGAGAGAGACCAGGGATACGGCTAAATGTCTCTCAACGCACAGGATATCTCTATCCAAGCAAATAATTACTTGCCCCCCCCCCCCATTATCAATAGTGTTGAGGCTAGGAAACCCTATAGTTTTACTCTTAAGGAAAAAAACCTCAGGAGTCCACAAGCCTGCAGATTCCTCTACAGTTCCAGAGTGCCCTCACCAGCCCCGTTCCCTGTAGCCTCAGCATGAGGTTCTGCTTTCACCTTGCCCAGGTTCGCATACAAACCTTCCGATGCCGGTGGACAGGATGGCAGTGGACGTCTTCAGTTCCTCATAGAGATCTGCGCCATTTAAGGGGAAAGCGGAGAACTGCGCCAGCAACACCCTCCTCAGGGCAACCAGGGCCTGCCAATAGGGCAGCGGACACTCAGGCTCCAGGGCGGCCAAACTGCCTAAGAGCAGCTGCCCCGCGGAGCACTCCAGGTCTAGCGCCCCGCTCTATCAATTCCTAGGAACTCTGATCCTGCAGCGTGGGGAGCAGCTGGAAGACCGGGTTGGGATCGATCTTGCAGATCGCAAGCTCACCTTGTACGACAAGCCACACTTCTGGGCTACCTCCTCCAAGTCAGCAGCTGCCAGGTCTGCCACTGGAAAGAGAGTAAGTGCAACTGATTGGCCACAGGAACGGCTTAGCCTTGCCATGCTTGCCTTTTCCTCTGTTGTGAAATGGGATTAAGGTCTTATTCTACTTCCGATGTCGAGCACGCAGACCCTGGTGCAGGACCCGGCAAGGGGCCCAGCACTCAGTAAAATCCTCTGCCTCGACTGTTACGAACCCATCTTCCCCAGGAAGTCAGAGGAGTGCGGGCCCTCCTGTTAGAGCAAAAGGTACGTGTACCAAGACCACGGCGCCGACCCCCGGAATTGAGCCCATGAGGTCACCTGTTTTGATCTTTCGGCCCCTCAGAAGCTGGACGGTCTCCTCGGTGAGGCCCGGGCACAGCCCCGCCCTGAGCATGCCCATATTCCCTGCAAACCCTGGGGGGCTGTCACGTGGCGCTCGCCGAGTCCCCCACTCTGGGTATTCCTCAGTTCTACTTAAGGAAAAGGTCCTGGCATGCCAGCGCGGGACCAAGGGGCGGGAAGAGGATGCAAGTCGGGGTGAGGGTCACTAACCCTTCCCAACTCGCAGGACCCCAGCGCCCTGGACCCGCCCCCTCCCGGCCGACGCTTCCGGGTTCCGCTTCTGGAGCGTCTTTCGTGGGCCAGGCCTGCAGCGCCATCTGCTGACCATAGGAGCAAACGCGGCGGCCTTGCGACTCGAGCCAGCCACCTGCAAGTCGCAGAGCTGCGCTGGGTACTGGTCACTGTGTACACACATGCACAGAGACACAGAGACAGAGACAGAGCAGACACACACACACACACACACACACACACACACACAGACACACACACAGACACACACACACACTCTTCCAATGAGTCTCTTGTGTATACCAGCCTCTATTTGCAAAGGAAGGGGACACTCTTCACTTTACCTAACTCAATATTTAGAGTGAAGCATCTCTGACTTCTAGTAGCATTCATGTTAAGGAGACAATGAAAAGGAATCAATTCAGATCATTACAGATTGTATGATCAAGCTGAGATCCAGAGAAGTTCACAGAGAGCACCTGTGTCCCTGTATTTTCCAAACTTATCAAGTTTTATCTTATATAAGTTTTATATAGATGCCTGCATGGATGTCTATGCAACTCTGGCATGCCTGGTACCCAAGGCAGCCAGAAGGGAGTGTCAGATTCCCCTGGACTGGAGTTACAGATGGTTATGAGCCACCACCATATGGGTTCTGGTCTTCTGGAAGAGCAATCAGTGCTCTTAACCACTTAGCCATTTCTCTAGCCCGATATTTTCCAAAGGTTTTAGTGGGATTAGGGGAATGCTTGAGTATATAAAATATAGTTTACTATTTTGAAATGTTTTGTTTGTTTGTTTGTTTGTTTTGAGACAGGATTTCTCTGTATAGCCCTGGCTGTCCTGGAACTCACTCTGTAGACCAGTCTGGCCTCGAACTCAGAAATTTGCCTGCCTCTGCCTCACAAGTGCTGGGATTAAAGGCATGTGCCACTACTACCTGGCTTGAAATTTTTTTTTTCCACACCTAGCAGAAGAAATAAAGCAGTTTCACAAACCTACAAGTAAGGTTCTATTTCTGCCTGTATTTTGTAGTTGAAAGAATTGGGGCTCAGTAAGATTGTTATTCTCCGAGTTACACAGCTAGGAAGCACAGAACCAAATCTCAAGTCCACATCCAACTGCAAAGCTGGTGTTATACAACTTCCTCCCTTCTCGGAAGTTGTGAGTATGCTTTCTAAGACCTGTACTCTGGTTCTCTTCATAGCAGAGAAGTATGGCTCACTTTTAGAAATACCTCCCCATGTTCACCATTATCTCTCAGTCTTTCAAGGTGTTTGAAATCCTAGCCCTAAAGCCAGCTACTCTGTGAGCTACGGCCTGCAGTAAGCTTTCACTGTGCCTAAGTTAATGGCTACGGAGGGATTTGCTGCTTAGATCCCCAGACAGAGAGCCTTAGAAGCATCAGTAGGCAAAGGCCTCCTCTTCAAAGTCTGTGTTGGTTCAAGCCAAGTGGTGGTCTCTCCGTCACTAGCCTGCTACCCCTCCCTGGACAGCTCTAAGGGGGCACAGGTGTTAAGCCTTTTGAAGTCCTCAGAAGAGGACCTAGTAGCTGTAACTGCAAATGTGGCCTAGAGGGGGCCACGTGTGCTGGAAGGAGATATGACATTTGTTTCTTGGCTCAAGCCCACCCCTAACCCAGGCTTTCGGTCTGTCCAGCTGCACAGTAAAGCTCCTATCAAGGGGAGGCGGGCCCCTGATTGTTACACTCCGTGATGATTGTGAAGTCAGAACACTGCAAACCCATCTCACTCAAAGGAAGGGTGGGACCTTGGCCTCAGTTTTCTCTGCTTCCTACCACCAGGTTGTCCTGCAGGGTGGTGACAACCCTGCACCCCACCCACACCAGATGGCGACGGTATTCTGTAAAGTGGGGGGTGGGGAGGAGGCTGTACCGAAGAAGGAAGCCTTCAACATTATGAATGTGATCGACCAACTGCCAAAGCCCTGTCCAAACCCTAAGTTTATTAACCGGTCCATGGCTACCAAAGGCCTCCTGCTTCCCTCAAGACGCAGCTTGGAAGAAAACCCTGATATCATGTAAGATACAATTTGGGGTCCTCTTTTCTAAGGCTGGAGAAGCTTTGTGGTCCACTGTGGCGGGTCCCTCGGGGAGGAACATATCCGGAGGTTCCCGTGCACCCGCCCTGAGTCCCACATCAGTTTTGAGAGCATGTGGGTTCCCCATTTTAAGGTGACCTTCCTGGACTGCTTGCCCCTCTGTGCCATCCCTGCCTTCTCTCTCCTCATTTCTCTCACTTTAATGCCACGTCTGCTTTCTAGCTGAGGTTCACTGGTCTGCTAAGTAAGTCTGAATTTTCTCTACTTCATACCACAAAACTCACCCCCACCTCGGTGAGAAATATGACCCAGCATCAAGTTGGGTGATGCGGAGCTGGTAAGCATAGCCCCTGCCCCCAACAAATGTCAGGCCTGGTGCCAGTGGTGTCAGTGGTGGGGGACATCAGGCAATAAAGAAGGAGATACAGTACAGCCTAGTAAATGCCATCACAGGGCAGCTTGAGAAGCCAAGGGCTTGATTTAGCCGGGGAAAAGGTGCAGAAAAAGGAGACTTCTTAGAGGAAACGGTGTGCAGGGTGATTACTGAGGAAATAGTACAGGCCCATTGAAGTGACCCATGAATGGGCCCGGGCTTAGGACAATGTTCTGTTATCACTGTCTTCAGCTACTATGTGGATGCTGGGAACTGATCTCAGGTCCTCTACAAGAGCAGCCAGAGCTCTTAACCACTGACCTCAGACATGAAATCTTTTATAATTCCTTTTTAAAAAAAATGTATTTTTTTAAAAAATGTATTTATTTATAAAGGCGGTGGTCTGGTCTACAGAGTGAGTTCCAGGACAGCCAAGGCTACACAGAGAAACCCTGTCTTGAAAACAAACAAACAAACAAACAAAAAGTATTTGTTTCATGTATGTGAGTACACTGTCACTGTCTTCAGACACTCCAGAAGAGGACCTCAGATCCTGTTACAGAGGGCTGTGAGCCACCGTGTGGTTGCTAGGAATTGAACTCAGGACCTCTGGAAGAGCAGTCAGTGTTCTGAACTGCTGAGCCATCTCTCCAGCTCCTATAGTTCCTTTTTAAATATTTAAATGTTATTTATTTATTTATTTATTTATTTATTTTTGTTTTTGAAGACAGAGTTTCTCTGTGTAGCCCTGTTCTGGAACTTGCTCTGTAGACCAGGCTGGCCTCTAACTCAGAGATCTGCCTGCCTTTTCCTCCTGAGTGCTGGGGTTAAAGGCATGTGCCACCACTGCCCAGCTCCAGTAGCGGACTCTGAAATGGAGATTCTTAGGACAGTCTGAATAAATGATGTCAGCATCCTTACACTTCAGCCTACAAATACCGGACTTAAAGAACATCTGCTTTGGGGATGGAGAGATGGCTCAGTGGTTAAGAGCACCAACTTCTCTTCCAGAGTTCAATTCCCAGCAACCACATGGTGACTCACAACCATCTGTAATGGGATCCAATGCCCTCTTCTGATGTGTGTCTGAAGATGGCTATACTGTACTCATATAATAAAAATAAATTAATTTAAAAAATCTGTTTTAAATGTCCAGTGTGGGCTGGGGGGTGAGTGTTTTAGACTCATCCAGCTGTCTCAGGAGTTTGTGGATTAGAGCTGAGGGAGGGCATATGGCCCATGAAGAAAACAGGAATTTGTAAGCTGGAGTGAACTAAGGTAGAAAGGTAGAGAGGGACCTGTTACACACCAGGAAATCTCAGCTGGTAGAAATTAAATTGAAAATAATATCGAGACACATTCAGAAGCCACAGAGCACATCCCAGGCGAGGATTGATTGGTCTGTGATGTTTGGGTTTAGTTATAGGTATGTATCAATCAAACTTGTTTTTAAGGATTTGAAAGCTATTTTTTGTTTGATTGGTACACTTCATCACCAAGACAATGCAGGGTCATGTATTTCTTTTTTTTCGGGGGAGGGGGGGCGGTGAGACAGAGTTTCTCTGTATAGCTCTGGCTGTCCTGGAACTCACTCTGTAGACTAGGCTGGCCTCGAACTCAGAAATCTGCCTGCCTCTGCCTCCCAAGTGCTGGGATTAAAGGCAAGTGCCACCACCGCTCAGCTATGTATTTCTTTTGTAACAGCAAAGAATAGTAACAATACACACTTCCATGCAGGGACTGGAGAGATGGCTCAGACTTAAGTACATTGGCTGATCTTCCTGAGGACCAGGGTTAAGTTTCCAGCATCCACATGATGTCCGAACTATCTGTAACTGTAGTTCCGGTGGATCCAATGTCTCCTTCTGGCCACTGTACGCCTGTGATGTACATACATCCATGTAGGTAAAGTGCCAACACACATAAAGAGCAACAAACATTCATGCCACACACACAAAAAAACATGAAACAGACAAAAGGGCCAAAGCCTCTGCTGTGTGTGTCAGTACAGACAGATCAAAGCACGACATGGAGCAAGAGCCAGGTTTTGGATAGGTATTGCTGGATGATACCTTTTATTTATATAGAGTCTAGAGACATGAAAAACATGCAAAGTAATGGGTCTTGCCTCAGGTTAACATACATATGCAGCAAGCCTAAGACGGCACATAGTGAATAATAATAATAAAAAAAGAACCTCTTACACTGCTGGCCGCTGCAGGATATGTGTTATACCAGGGAAATGTTAGTGATCTCCCCCCTCCCCCAAAACCAGATAGGAGCTGATCTGATGCAACTCACAGCAGGGTCTTTATTCTATTCGAGCTAGCGTGGCTGCCCCCAACGCACCACCGTCATGCAGGACAGTTTTGGTGTGTGTGTGTGTGTTGGGGGAAGAACTCCAAATGTCTATGGGGCAAGGCTTTATAGTAAGCAGCAAGTAGGGAGTGCATGTGCAAGCATCTAACTGGAAAGCCACTGTGGCCTTTAGCATAATTGGCTGGTGCTGGGAGTCATATCATAAACTTAATTTCTGCTCCCCTCTGCATTGGTGGTCGTTGGGCAGGGGTTGGGCTTGTAACCTGGGGTCCAGGTTTGTTGGAGGAATAACCTGGAGATTCTGGTCTTGTTGGGGGTGTAACCTGGAACTGGAGCTAGGATTGGGTTTTGTTGGAGGGCAACTTGGAGACTAATGCTGGGTACCAGCCTGTTAGTCTACCTGAGTTCAGACTTAGATCAGGTAGTCTGAATTTAAAAAGATTTGCCATCTCATATGTAGTTTGAGAGGAGAGGTGTCCAGGGGGTTGTTAGTAAGACCAATATTTTTTAATTTCCGAAAGTGTAACATGTTACTTTTGGTGTGTGTCTAAAATACCTCCTAATTTAAAAAAAAAAAAAAAAAAGTACAAATGGGTGATGTTTTAGTTACTGTTCTGTTGCCGTGAGGAGGCACCGCGACTAAGGCAGCTGATAGAAGGAAGCACTTAATTGTGAGCTTGTTTATGATGTCAGAGGACTAGTCCATTATCATCATGGCAGGAAGCATGCTTGCAGGCAGGCAGGTGTGGTCTTGGAGAATAGCTGAGATCTTACATCTGATCCCCAAGTTACAGACTGGTGATGGGGTGGGGTTGGGGCGGGGGGAGGCTAGTGCTAGCTTTTGAAAACTCAAACCCTACCCACAGTCACACATCTCCAACAAAACCATACCTCCTTCAACAAGGCCATACCTCCTAATCCTTCCCTAACAGTTTCTCTAATTGGGGACCAAGCATTCAAACATATAAGCTTATGGGAGATTACCACTCAAAGCACTGCAGGGGAATGATAGTTTTTGTTTGTTTGTTTTGCTTTTCTTTGCTTTTTACTCTTTTGTTGAGTCAAGGGTCTCATTATATAGCCTGGACTGGCTTGGAACATTTGATCCTTTTGCCTCAGCCTCTGGGGTGCTAGAATTACAAGTGTGTTTGTGCCACCATACCCAGTGGAATAAGAGAATTCAATATACATATATATATATGCATATATATGTATATATATATTGCACATAGTACAGACTATTAATTTCACATGCTTCATAATTAATAGTGTTAGATATCATTAAAACATAAGTAAATAAAATTAAAAATAATCATAAAGAAGCGTTAGCAAAAAAAATAGTTTAATTTATTGCCTTTTTATTAGATACTTGCAGATATTTCCCTTCACTCTGATCAGTTGGCTGTGGTCATTTTCTGGGACACTTGCACCCCATTTTGGTGGGAGGATTCAGCTTTAGCAGTTTCAAAAACTGTGCTTCTCGGAACACCTAATATCAGAAACATCTGTCCTAGCACTTAGGAGGCAGAGTCAGGCGGATTTCTGAGTTCGATGCCAGCCTGGTCTACAGAGTGAGTTCCAGGACAGCCAGGGCTATACAGAAAAACCCTGTCTCAAAATACCAAAAAAAGAAAAATATATATATATCAGAAACATCTGAAGACCTTATTTAAAATGCAGCTCCTGTCCCTACTGGGGACCAGGAGTCAAGAATATGCAATCTTAGTGAGCACCCTGTGAATGTCAGGCCCTGCTGTTGGTTTATCTGCACCCCCAAGCTATCTCACAGTTGGGGATGCAGATAAACTGAGCCCCCAGTGCATGTGTTCAGGGTTCCCCAGGCTGGATGCGTTGGGACATCTGACATCCTCCATCTGACGTACATATCCTTCTTGCTCCAGGATGCAGATGCCAGTGGAAGATTCTGAATACAGCTCAGATGACACCAGTATGTCTCCTGTACCATCCACTATGATGAACCCCATCAAAATGACTGTGACCCAGCCCAATAGCAGCTTCTTTGCCGGCATCCTGGAGGGTGAGCTGAATAAACTCAGTTTATCATCAGTGGTCAAGAATGCAGAAAAGGATAATCTGGCCATCTGCTCTAAGTCCCAAATGACCACCAGGGGCCTACTGGACCTTGACAATCCTGCCCTGGACACAGACACCTCCTCAACACGCTCTGAGTCTTCTGTGGTCATGGATGTGCCGGAGGTTCCGTTCATTTGCGAACACACTGTTGGCGATTCCACAGCTGTGGTACGTTTTTCTCTGGGCAACGGCTTACTGTAGACACTGAACTAAGCTCTGTGGGGAGTGTGAGGGAATAGCCTCTGCATTCTGACCTCTAGTTCATGGTTTAGGAAGGGCAACAGGAGGACGTGCATCTATGTAACTTCAGTGTGGGATGAAATGGGCTCATTGCTTCCCTGTTCAATGCAGAAGAGAGTGGGATCGAGTTGGTCAGGAATTCAGAAAGGTTACTTCCAGCTCATGTCAGGCTGGGAACTGGAAAGTGTAGAAGTGAGTGAGCAACAGCCTCGGTGTGTCCCGGGGGCTTCTGGCAGGCCACCTTGGCAATATCTAGACTCCATCCCTAGAGGGTTTGAGGGAGGCCTGACAATATGCATTGTTTACATAGTCCCAGGTAAGGGAAATGCTGTTGTAACTACTGAGAAATCTGAGTCAGATTTCAAGTCTGTGTGACAACCTCTCTATAGTTAGTAGTTTTCAGCTGACCCCTTCATCCCCGTGCTGCAAGGCACTTGGGTGTACTTCCCTCTAGACCTGAGCGAGCCCCAGTAGGAAGAGGAATGCAAAGGCCATTGTGATGCCTCCCACCCCCACATACCCCATGGGCCAGGCCAGACCTGAGGAAGCCTGGGTTCTCTCTTCGCTTAGATTTCCTGGACTTATGCTGCAGGCAAGCAGCAGGTCAGTTTCTACCAGGTGCTGCTGCAGGAGTCAACCAAATTAGGTGACAAGGGGTCGCCCAAGGTCAAGAACCGCCCCTGGATCTTCAATAAGATCCTTGGTACCACTGTCAAGCTGATGGAACTGAAGTCAAACACGAGTTACTGCCTTACTGTCCGGGCTGCCAACACAGCAGGAGTGGGGAAGTGGTGCAAGCCCTATAAGGTGAGTCTTGAAGGCAGAAAGGCACAGGACTAGGGAGGGAAGGCAGATCAAGAGATATCAAGCTACTGGGCAGTGATGGCTCATGCCTTTAATCCCAGCACTTGGGAGGCAGAGGCAGGTGGATTTCTGAGTTCAAGGTCAGCCTAGTCTACAGAGTGAGTTCCAGGACAGCCAGGGCTACACAGAGATAGCAAGCTGAAGGTCAGAACCATTGGCCCAGATGGTGAGTAAGTACAAGGGGGTGGTGATGGGCAAAAATCATGTCCTTGCTTGCTTTCCTTATGCCTGGGCCAAAACACATTAATTCCAGACTACTGTTCCCTGAAAGGCTTATGGGTCAAACTGTTCCAGGCCTATTAGAAATGCAAACTGGTAATTATAGTAATATCACGTTCATTTTCCAAAGCCACAGGTTCTCACATTCCTTAATTCCAGTAATTGTTAGTGGACCAAGAGTTGAGATGGGAAAATGGAAGAGACCATAGGGAACAGCTTGTAGTTGTCAAAGGGTTAGGGTAGAGAGAACCCCACAGTGACTGGGTGGTGTAACACTAAGATCTCACTTAACAGCAAGAGGGTGATGGAGATGACAGAGACAAAGCTAGTCCCGGAAGGCATCCTGAGAGTGTTTTGTTCCATTTCAGTTCGCAACCGTGTCTACTGACTTCAACAGCTTTCCTGAGAACAATCCCATTCAGGTCACCGTGCAGCGTAGACAACCTCATCGGAGAACTGTGTCCATGACGATGGAGGAGATGCGGAGGCTGGAGGATCTGGAATACCTATATCCATATTAAGGGGTGTGGGTTGAGGCTATCCCTTGCCCACTGTCTGCCTTGACTCTGGGTCCTCAGGAACCAGAACCATGAGATATACTGTACTATCAAGCACCAAGCCAAAGAACCACTAGTTATCCACCAGTCTAGGGCCTGGGGCTGATATATTGGAACCTCAACCCTGGGTCGGAGCCATGGATAGACAGGAGCCCATTTACCTAGTGCCATCTTGGGCTGGTGCCAGACTCAGTCACTGCCCATCAGCTGCTAGGCACCCTCCTTTTTCCCTGACCTGGGCTGGCTCCAGGTCCCCCATTAAAGAACTGAAGGCCCATACAGCACCCTGAAACTCTGCTTCCTGTTGCCACAAGCCTAAGGCTGGGCCAGAGCACAGGTCTCATCAGAACTGGCTGTCCACAGCAGGTAGAATGAGAATAAGGATGGCCGGGTGACAGGGTGACACGCAAGACTAAATGCCCGGCTTTAGGGGAATGTTCTGGCTGAATCCTTGCTTATGAATCCTTATGAAGTCCAAGGTCATTGTCTCCTCCTAGCTAGCTCATCCTAAGGTGAGGCCTTTTGAGCATGGGTGCAGGATCGCTGTGACACACGCGTGCCTGACACCGGGCAAATCTAACTGGTGGTCCCTGTGCCTCTCACGCAGCCCTATTCTGATGGGAGAGGAGAAGCTGAACATTCAGCCGGGTGATGTGCCAAATGTAAAAGCCCCTAAGGGAGGCAGGAAGCATAAAGATCTATTACCAGGCAGACCCAGAGATCTCTCCACAGAGGACTGGAGGCCGTGAACAGACAATGCCGAGCCCCAGCTAATGACACAGCAATCGACACTAGGTTCTTGCAGGGCAGAAGTCTCGGCCAAGGCCTGAAAGACTGGGGATACCCTTCATTCCTTCAAGGTCCTCTGAGAACACAGTCCCTCCTGATACTGCGCTCATGTCATCTAGAGCTGTCCCACACCAACTGCCACCCTGCTGGCCATCCTCTGCGATGGCCCTGGCATTCCTCTCTAGCCTGAGGGCCTGGCACAATGCTGGGTGGGGATCTAGCAGAGGCAGGAGAGGCACTGGTAAGACTGTCATCTAATACCAGAGTCCCCATGAACAGGCTGAGAACGGGGTCGCTAGATGTGTGTACTTTTTAGTTTGTGCAAACGGGCATCTGGCAGGATGACCACGGACATCACAGCCTTAGCCTTTCCACTGGCCACTGGCTTCCCCCTTACTGTGAAGCTGCAAAGGGCAGCTTCCTGATCAGCCTGGGCTGCTGTCATCTAGTGCAAGGGAGGGGCTGGATGGACCCTCTCAGAATCCTTGACTCAGCGAAGGGGTTCTAGGGCAAGAAGCTGCAACATGAACACAAAATATAAGTTATTTATTTGGCCACATAGCCTAGGGTCTGGGCCTGCAGAGGTGACCCTTGGAAAAGGACACGGGAGCCAGAGGCCTGGCGTTCCCAATGCTGTTAGCCAGGAAGTGCCCATGGCTTAGGTCCACGTTGTAACGCCCTGACTGTCATGCACTGGAGACCTGTCCTGGGCAGGTAGCCATGTGCATTCCTTGGTTTCTGGCAGGGCAGGCAGAGGCAGAGTCCAGGTAGGGGTCAGGAAGCTGTAGATTCATCTTCTCCATCTGTGGGGGAAAGGAAAGGCACAGAGGGATCCATGCTGCCTACGGCCATGTCAAGAGCCTGGCACCGGCTCTAGCTCTGAAACTCAACTGTGGACCCACAACACACCTCAGCCAGTCCTGCCCTGGGACGCCACTGTGCCTACTGCCAAGCCTCTAATTGCCGTCACAAGCACAGTCTTTTAGGTGTGACCTTCCTGTCACACGGCCAGGGAGAACCAGGATCTGAACCCAGGTCCCACAACTGCAAAGCCTGGCACCTTAGCAATGAACTACTGCATTGTGGAGACCTCTACAGGTTCTCCCAGAGTCTCCATATGCCCCTATCTCTACCTCCCATGGAGAATCTGGCTCTAGAGCCAAAGAGCAGAGAAGAGCGAGCCAGTGTGGGTCAGGAGAACCAAACCCCCCAGCTTCTACCACAGTCCCACTCACATCCGGAGGCACTTGTCTTTCCCGCCGCTTGCTACTCTCTGGCCATCTGGACTCCAGTCAACAGCATACACCTACGCAGAGGAAGGGGTCAGACAGTGAAGAGCTCAGAGCCAGGGCCAGGGCCAACCGCAGCCTCCACGCAGTGAGCCTTACCTCATCGGCATGGCCAGGCAGGTCTGTGGCCAGTTTCTGGGCCTTCACATCCCACACCTTCAGCGTGCTGTCGCTGCTGCCACTGACCAGCAATCGGCTGTCAGCTGACCAGGCAATCTGGTACACAGCGGCCACGTGGCCACGCAGGGAAGCTAGGTACCTGGGCCAGGGGAAGCCAGTGATAGGTATTAGATCTTCAACACGTCCTCCGTCTCCACAACAGTGGCGCTCACCTTGGCTACCTGCTAGCACTGCCTGGGTCCCATGCTGGACCGCTTTTGATCATTAGCTATTACTGTTTTGTGAAACTTCTCCAGCTGAGTGGGTCTGAGGCTCCCTCTTGCTCAGCCTCCAGGCCCGCATGACACCACCTGCTTAGCCCATCTGCCTGGTGTCCTCCAACCTAGCAGGTGCAGCTGACGGGTGGTGTGGCTGTGAACAGTGGTTCAGGCCCAGCTGGAGCTTTCAAGTTAATAGAGTCTAGCTGTGCTGTCTGGTTAAGCCATTAAGACTCAATGATCTAAAGGATCTGAACAACCACTTCTTAAAGAACTGCTGTGTGAAAATACACAGTGATGATAGATATCCCTTCTCTTTTCCTACACATCATGCCCCTTCTCCACCCACTAATGGCTGGCGCACCACACCCCCTCATCTCAGGGCCTCTCGGACTTTAGCTGGCAGCACAATCCTCAGGCGACCTTATCGGACTCATATTCTGATTCACAAGGTTCAGACTAGAGTCTATA
>NW_022196911.1:78672484-78673179 GCF_008632895.1 Mastomys coucha
TTTTTCGAGACAGGGTTTCTCTGTGTAGCCCTGGCTGACCTGGAACTCATTCTGCAGACAAAGGTTGGCCTCGAACTCAGAAATCTGCCTGCCTCTGCCTCCCAAGTGCTGGGATTAAAGGCGTACACCACCACCGCCCAGTGCATTTTTTTTTTTAAACTGTTAAAAGATATAATTTTTTTGTTTTTAGCGGCAGGGTTTCTCTGTGTAGCCCAGGCTGTCCTGGAACATGCTCTGTAGACCAGGCTAGCCTCAAACTCATAGATCCACTGGCCTTTGCCTTCCAAGTGCTGGGATTAAAGGCGTGAGTCACTACTGCCCAGCACAGAGGTATATTTTTATTATGAAATATATGGGCTGGAGAGATGGCTCAGCGGTTAAGAGCACTGACTGCTCTTCCAAAGGTCCAGAGTTCAAATCCCAGCAACCACATGGTGGCGCTCAACCATCTGTAATGAGATCTGACTCCCTCTTCTGGTGCGGGCTGAAGACAGCTACACTATACTCATAAATAAAATAAATAAATCTTTAAAAAAAAAAAAAAAGAAAGAAAAGAAATATATGACTGCAAGTGGCTGTTAAGGCCAAAGGCCTGGAACATGAATTACATGTGGTTAAGAGCTGCCTGATGGCCAGGCGGTGGTGGCGCACGCCTTTAATCCCAGCACTTGGGAGGCAGAGGCAGGCGGATTTCT
>NW_022196911.1:78673272-78681124 GCF_008632895.1 Mastomys coucha
AAAAAAAAAAAAAAAAAAAAAAAAACCAAAACTGCCTGACGTGGGCGCCAGAGCTTGCCCTTGGGTCCTCTGCAAGAGCAGTATACGCTATCTCTTTAAAACCCTGCATTCTGCTTTCCTGTCAAGAGATGCTGGTGCCACTGGTGTGTGGAGCACCCTCTGCGAGTGTGGACACATTTCTAAGCTGCTGTTCACCTTCTCTACATCCCTGGCCCTGTCCCTAGCCCTGAAGATGCCATTTTGCCAATCCAAATTCAGTGCTGAGGTGAAAGGTCCATGTGTCAGAAGTGTGGGTGAGGACATCAGACCTAGCCAGTGCCATACAAAGAGCAAGCAGTGGCATAAGTTCATGGCAAACCCCACTGCTGATAAGGGTCAACCTCCCCCTCCACTCACTTGCCCGTCCTGCCATCCCACAGCTTGATAGACTTGTCGAAGGAGGCACTGGCCACGATTCGAGAGTCAGGAGAGAAGAGCACTTGGTTGATGAGGGCCTGGTGTCCTGTCATCCGGGAGAGGGGCTTCTTGTCCTCTGCTGGAGACCACAGGAATAAGGTGAAGTCGTCTGAGCCAGAGACCAGCCTCTCTGGGCCTTGGCCCTGGGCAAGAAAGCATACCATGTGGGCTGTGGTGAGATACTGGCGAGGCCACAGTGACCGAGGCCAGAAGTAGGGAAATGAGGCTTGGCAGGGGCACAAGCTTACATTAAACTTCAGGCTAGCTCTTAAGGAAAGGGAATTCCAAACCGAATGGAAAGAGTCCTAAGATACAAACCAAGGTACAGAATGCTGTTAAAAGGGGGTGGCTTTCATAGGCGAGCTGTACTTTATGTATATACAGTCTGTGCATGCTGATACTACAAACTATCAGATATTGGTAGTACTAGATGCCTTCCCAGGGAACAATGCAGGACTCTGTGAAAGATGGAAGATGTTTCATAATCTTTTGTATCTTTTGAACCTTAGACCATGTAAATGTGCTCCTTAAGCAACAAAGGAAAGACTAGACAAAAGTAGTAAATAAGATACAAGTTAAATGATGCCCAGTGTGTTAAGATTTGAAGATTATGGAGGGCAGACTGTGATGGTTTGTATACGCTTGGGCCAGGAAGTGGCACTATTAGGTGTGGCCTTGTTGGAGTAGGTGCGTCACTGTGGGTGTGGGCTTAAGACCTTCATCCTAGCTTCCTAGAAGCCAGTCTTCTTCAAGCAGCCTTCAGATGAAGATGTAGAACTCTCAGCTCTGCCTGCACCATGCCTGCCTGGATGCTGCCATGTTCTCAGTTTTGATGATAATGGACTGAACCTCTGAACCCGTAAGCCAGCCCCAATTAAATGTTGTCCTTTATAAGACTTGTCTTGGTCATGGTGTCTCTTCATAGCAGTAAAACCCTAACTAAGACAACAACCAAGAATAACTTTGTGGAACAGAAACACTGAACTGGAGCTAGAAGGGAGAGAGGTCCAAGTGACTGGAGTTTCTGTGATCGGCTGAGAAGAATCCTGAGCTGGGGCTGCATGTTGGTGCCACATACTCACCCGCACAAGGTTATAGCGGCTTGATGCCCTCTCCTTCAGCTCCTTCACTGTGCAGGTATGGGGGGAGAGAGAGAAAAAACAATACTGGTTAGACATCCACCCACTAGGCAGGAGAACTGGCTCATTCGCAGGCAGCTTGCTCCCCCCTCCCTCCTCCCTCTCACTCACAGGACCCCTGAAGGTCTTGGGCATTCACTGTGGCTTCAGCGGGCTCAAAGGCCCCTGTGCGCAGGGCATAGTCTGTGCTAAGTGCCATGGTGTTCACCCAGTGGCCATGACCTTGAAGAGTACGGCACAGCACACCCTAGGGCAGATGGAGGCAGGTCAGACATACACGGAAAAACACATACATACAGCACCAAGGGGAAGAGATCACACCCCATACCTCACCACTGGATGGGTGACATAAGGCAAGAATCAGGAATCTAAGAATCTATCATTGATGCGTGGTCATCTCACCAAACTGCACCTGGAAGCCCAAGCCCCTCTTCAGGGCAGAGAAGTACATTGGAATAAAAGGGTTTACCTAATCAAATGGGCTTGAGTATGGTAGTTGGCAAACAAGTAAACAGGTTCTAAAAAAAAAACCCAGAACCTCCACATTGTTGCACTGAGCTGCTTCTCCGAAGCACTGGCTAGACTCCTGGTACGATTCTGGAAATACCAGACTCTCTGATAAGTTTGTAACTAGAAGGCACTGGCACCCATGACCCATCAGACTGGCTTCTGAATACTCCCAGCCAACCCTTACATCATGGGCCCTCCAGACTTTGATGGTGCGGTCCTGGGAAGCAGAATATAGAAGCCCATCTCCTCCCCATCGGAGGCAGGTGACTGACTGTGTGTGCCCGGTGAGGATGCGTTCACAGCGGCCTGCAGTTGTATCCCAGACTCGTACGCTGCCGTCTTTGGAGCTGCTGGCCACGTAGCGGCACTCGGGGTTCCTGGTGAAGGGTGAAGGGGGAGATGTGATCTCAGGTCTGACCTGGCAGCACCTGTCTGCCCATATTGTGTCTCATTCTGGACTCAAAGAGGCTGGGGACGATCTCTTAACAGTTCTCTGACAGCATAGCAAGGCTATGCTCAGGTGAGTGACGGTGATGAGCCACCTCCTCCAAGCAGCACGGGGTGTGGCTGTGGTAGGCCAAGCTGTCGCTGTCATCTGGATGTTTCTTTCACTCTCCCCCCAAAAGTCCCTGTACTGGAGGGGGGGGAGGGGTAGAGGGGTGGCATCTCCCCCAAAAAGTCTCTGTACTGAGTAGGGGTGGGGGGTGGGGGGTGGGGGGATGGGAAGGGGCAGGATTAATCCCAGCTCACGTGTCTCAGCTTGGTGTCACTTACATGTGAAGGGGCTCCCAGCTCAGGCCTGTGATCCACTTGCTGTGGCCTGTGAGGGTCCTGCCCACCTGCATCCCCGTGCTTGGGTCCCACAGGAGAATCTAAGGACAAAAGCTCATAAAATAACTTTCTGTGACCTGTCCCGCCATGGATCTCCCAGCTGACCCCCCAACGCATCCTTTTAAAGATCCCAGAGGTCATTCTCTGTCCATTTATACTGATGCTACTTACCTGGCCATTCTTGCAGCCTGAGGCCAGTTTCTTGCCGTCTGGGGACCAGGATATGCTAAGGACCCAGTGCCGGTGTCCTAAGAAAGCAGGGGAGGAAGAGAAAGGAGCTCCATTCACCTTTATCTTGAGCCAATGCCCAGCAGTGCACGGTACACCACAAACCCTCCTTAACCAACTGTCAAAGGAACTGAATTAAAGGAGAGGCGAGGGAGGACACAGCCTAAAGCTACAGCTGCAGCTTACTGCAGATAACACTGCCACTCTCTAGTTAATTCTGTACTTGACATATGGGTGTGAAGTGTTTTATTATATGTCCCATCCCTTCTTACACCAGCTCCAGATGCAAAATGTAAAGTTTGGATGAGGAGTATGCCATGTATTGGATTCCTCTATGTGGTCCCCAGACCTAGAACTTCTTAGAAATGTACTCAGGCCCCACCCCAGATCTGCTGAATCAAAAGCTCTGGGGAGTTTGTGGGTGTGGGGAGTGGTTAGGGACCACTGGATTTCAATAAGCTCTCCAGGATTCCAACCTATGCTAACATCTGGGAACCTCTGTGGCAGAGGCTGACTCTAAGTCAGGCTGTCCCTACAACAGGTGGCTCAGCTCCTCCCCATACCACACACTTGGTCCGGTATCTGCTTCTTTTGAAGTGGCTGACTGGTCTTAAGGAACAGGTAGCAGTTTACAGGATGGTAATGGGTTGGATTCTTCTGAGCTCTACCAGGAGCTGCTGAGCTAACCACTTGGCATGCACTAGGACCCCTATAAGTGGTTAAAGGCACACCGACCTTTGCATGTGAAATGTGGTGTCTCAGTGCTGAGATCCCAGAAGCGTACAGTGGTGTCTCCGGAACCACTGGCCAGGTACCTGGGGAAGAGAGGCCGCTTGACTGCTGCAGTGGTGGGGCCCACCCTGAGACACTGCACATGTGTACTCCTGCTGCCTATCAACCATCTTCTGGGAATAGAGTCTCCATTCCCTATGGAGAAATAGGACACTAATGCCACCTAGGAAAAGACCCTAGGAGACCACTTCTCTCTTCTTCCTTCCCAACAGAAACAGCTCGCTCCATCCATCCACCCACCCATCCATTTTGTGTGTATATTTTTAATGCTTTTTTAACCTTTATTTTACATGAACAGATATTCTGCCTTCATGTGTGTCTGTAGGCAATGTGCATGTTGGATCCCCTGAGATCTGAGTTACAGACAGTTGTGAGCTGTTATGTGGGTGGTGGGAATTGAACTTAGGTCTTCTGGGAGAGCCACCAGTGCTCTTAACCCCCAAGCCATGCCATCTCCTCCAGTTCACCCCCATCTTTTGTGTGTTTGTGTTTTTTTTTTTTTTGACAGGGTTTCTCTGGTTAGCCCTGGCTGACCTAGAACTTGTTCTGTTGAACAGGCTGGCTTAGAATTCACAAAGACCTGTCTGCCTAGTCTCTACTTCCTTGGAAACTTCTAGAAAAAGCTTTTAAAGCTTCTCATATTCTGTTGTTTGAGGTAGGGTCTCTCTATGTAGTCCTGGCTGTCCTGGAATTCACTATTTAGATCTGCCTGCCTCTGCTTCCAGAGTGCCGAGATTAAAGGCGTGTGCTACCACTACCTGGCTCAACTGTTCATATTCAAACCCTGTCTCAAAAAAGCAAAAAGGAAAGAAATGATTCATAGGGAAGTAACAGAAGTAGAAATCCGCCTTGTTTAAGTAACACAGCTTGGAAAGGAATAGCTCAACTCTCCAGATGACCAAGAAAGTCTCTTACTTGTAACTTGAGTCCAGACCCCAAGCCTAAGACCTCAGGAGGGTCCTCCCCACCCGTCAGAGAATGCACCTCCACATCCCAAAGATTCTGTCATCGTCCTTACTTTCCCGTGGGGCTGAAGGCCACAGAAATGACGGCTTCGCTGTGA
Source organism: Mastomys coucha (assembly GCF_008632895.1). Classification (NCBI taxonomy): domain Eukaryota; kingdom Metazoa; phylum Chordata; class Mammalia; order Rodentia; family Muridae; genus Mastomys; species Mastomys coucha. The sequence goes on from NW_022196911.1 coordinate 78,678,292, forward strand.
CCCTCCAATGAGCTGGTGCACCGTGTCACAGCGCGGACCCTGAAGACAGCTTGGGGCTGGTAGATGATGTCTATGATTTTCTCTGTCTCCACAGACTGGGACTCCAGTGTCTTCCCCAGCGAGGACACAATCTCAGCATCATGGATATAGAAAGCAAGGGGCAGGGGCTCCTCCTGAAGGCGAGAACAATGGAGTAAAGGGGACAGAAGGATGAGTGCCTGCCCTCAGTGGAGGTGGCACCGCGCTGTGGGGAGGATGAGGCTGTCTTCCGGGTACCTGGCTTGGGATGCACTCACTATCCCTCACTGAGTGTGACTTGTTTGTTTTGTTTTTCTAGACGGGGTTTCACCGTGTAGCCCTGGCTGCCTTGGAACTCTCCAAGTGGGCCTCAAACTCACAAAACTCTGCCTGCCTCTGCCTCCTGAGTGCTGGGATTAAAGGATGTGCCACTACACCTAACAAGCATGACTTATTTTATTTCTTTTATAATATTGAGAAGTAATCCTAGGCCACCCACAGAATTTTGGAGCCCTTTATTTGTATTTCACCATCCTGGGAAGTAGACATTAATTATCTCCACTTGATGGATTAAAAAAAAAAATGCATACTGAAAATAAGTAATTAGCTCAAAGCCCTAACCCTGACGACTAGCTCAGGTCTTTGGTATTTTTAAGGTCTAAGGTCAATATACAGCCCCATATATTAGGAACCACCAAGACTGTGCTGCAACTGTAAAACGAATATTCAAAGGGCTGGTTAAAAATGTAGACTAAGGTAAGCACAAGAGGGTCCACCAGCTGCATCTGTAAGCTTGCCTCTCCACCCCCCATCAGAGGGCAGCATTAGTGACACTGGCAGAAAAGTTAAGAGCACAGGTTTTGAGTCTGGTTAAATCGCGATCTGGGCTCCAATGCTCAATCCCAACTACTGCCTACCACCATGCAACTAAATTAATCCCACTGGGCATCTCTGTCAAATGGAGATGCTTATGTTGGGCTGTGACAAGGAGTCACGGTAATACTGCATCCGATGAGTTCAAAACACCGCCTGTCTGCAGAGGAGTTGGCATGGAGAACATTTTTCCTGGGGCCGATCCACGCCACCAACACTGCCGGTATGCACTGTCGGTGTGCGGAACACCGCGGCTTCATTTTGGGGTGCTCACCTGGGCCAGCAGCGCGTTGCACACGAGCTGCAGCTTGTCCGGCGTGATGTCGACGGGCACGTCGAAAGGGGAGCCCAGCAGCTGGCCTCCCTCATCCTGGAACTGTACGAGCAGCCGCTGCACGTCGCCTGCCGCCGCATTGTCCTGCAGAAGCAAGCCGGGAGGCTGTCAGTCCCCCTCCGTTTTCCTCTGGCCTGGGGACCCCACGCGGAGACCCGGCGTCCCCGCCCCGCGCGCGTACACCTACCGCCACCGCCGCCGCCATCCTGCGTCCCCACGTGGAGGAGAACCGAGGCGGAAAGACAGAGCGTCGCGTCCATGTCGCTCGGGGCAACCGCCAGCCACAGCGCCCTCTCGTGTTCGGGGGAGTCAGGTCACTCCAGAGACCGGGATTACCAATGGGGTCACCAGGTGGCCTCCCTCCACGCCTTCTACATTATCCCTCGCGGGATGGGTCCTTTCACACTTTTCACAGCAGCGATTCTGGTCAATTGGGTTGAGGCAGAAACTTTATTTATGGGTTGGTTTGTGGGTTTTACTCTGTCTGTGTGTGTGTGTGTGTGTGTGTGTGTGTGTGTGTGTGTGTGTGTGTGTGTGTGTGTAGATAGGCTAAGGGTGTGTAGCCCAAGGAGACCTTGAACTCTGTGATCCTCTTGTCTGTGCCCCCTAGGATGGGATGCTGGGCCACGGTGCCCAGCTGTCTTGGCATTTTTCTGAGCTCTTTCAAGGTGTGGCCCTTTCCAGGGTCTGCTTTTGCATTGGCAAATTGTCTGGAACTGTTTTTGTTTATTTGTTTGTTTTTTCGAGACAGTTTCTCTGTGTAGCCTTGGCTGTCCTGGAACTCACTCTGTAGACCAGGCTGGCCTCGAACTCAGAAATCCGCCTGCCTCTGCCTCCCAAGTGCTGGGATTAAAGGTATGCACTGCCACCACCACCCGGCCTTTGTCTGGAACTGTTATGGACAGATTTGAGTCTCTGCTCTTTTCATGTGTAAATCCAAAGAATACAGGGCCCATAAGGAGCTATTAAACTGGGCATAGTAGCACATGCCTTTAATCCAGGTTCTCGGGAGACAGAGACAGGCAGATAATCTGAGGTCAAAACCAGCCTGATCTACAGAGTTCCAGAATATCCAAGGTCTACAAAGGAAAACCCTGTCTCAAGCAAACAAACACCAAGCAAACAAAAGCGACTAATAAAAGTTGAAGGCCAGAAGGGACCGTGGGCTCTTTGGAGGCTTCTCCTCTTCTGAGGGCAATGATTCTATTTTCTAGGGACTCTGCCTTCTGGCCTTCATGTTGTTCATCTCTTGGCTTAAATATACTCATTCCTACATGCATACATTCACTCATCCGACAAAATGAATTGAGCCTCTATTCTTTGCCAGATAGTGTTCTTGGAACTTTGCACAGATTAATTCAATTACTTAGGGAGGCCTTTCCCAGGACTCTGTCTTTTTTTGGGGGTGGGGGGTGTCGAGACGGGGTTTCTCTGTGTAGCCCTGGCTGTCCTGGAACTCACTTTGTAGACCAGGCTGGCCTCGAATTCAGATATCTGTCTGCCTCTGCCTTCCAAGTGCTGGGATTAAAGGCGTGTGCCACCACCGCCCGGCCTACTCTGTCTTTCTTTTCTTTCTTTCTTTCTTTCTTTCTTTCTTTCTTTCTTTCT
>NW_022196911.1:78681134-78692924 GCF_008632895.1 Mastomys coucha
CTCCCAAGTGCTGGGATTAAAGGCGTGTGCCACCACCGCCCGGCTTACTCTTTCTTGTTCTGTGTTTTCCAAGCTTTCTGGCATTCCTCATTATCAACCATGTCCCCCTGTATACAGAAGCACAGAAGAAATGCTTGTGGACTGAATTACTAAATCAGGAATTGAATGTACAATCCCTTGATCTACAGAACCAAAGCTTCTCTGCTGGTAATGGGATTCTTTGTCAAGTACCTCATTGCTTGGACCACAAATGAGGTTCTGGGCTTGGCATCCATCTCATGAGAGCAGAGAACTTGTCTATCTACTCACTCACTTACCCATTACTATCAAAAACTGTGTGTTAGGATGGACATGGGTGGCACACAACTCTGGTTCTAGCTATAGAGGTGGCTGAGGCAGGAGAATTGCTTAAGTCTAGGAATTTGAAGCCAGTCTGAAGCCAGCTTGGAAAACAAAGGTGAGAGAATCAAGAAACAAACAAGTTCACGTGTTCAGACTAGGCCTTTTGTTCAACCAGGCAGTGGGACCTATCCAAGGTCATATAGTTGCATATCCATCTTCTAAAGCCACAGTCATACTTGCAGAAGTTATTGTGGGTGTCCCTGTGTGTGGCTTTTCTTCAGTAGCTTTCAGTTATGTTTTGAAATATATTGGAAATTGGAAATATGAAGAGAATAAAAGGAAGGGGAGGAAAGCATAAGAATGAAGATCCATCCATCCCTCCCTCCCTCCCTCCATTCATTCATTCATTCATTCATTCATTCATTCATTCATTCATAAAAAACACAAGGGCACTGTCGGCCAGGCTCTGTACCTAGGATGGTGATAGAAGTTCTCCAACAGCAATCTTGACCTCCTGGAGCCGACACTGAAGGACAGGAGAGTTCTGACTCTCTGGAAGGACAGCCTTTTAAAGCTGGCTGAGGAGAAACAAGCAATGCCGGCTCCCAGAGACACCCATCCACCACGGCGATGGCCACTTTTGTAGAGGGAATCTCTTCTTGTCCTGGGAGAGGCCTGAACCAAAGGAAGGTGGGTTACAGTCCTTGAGCTCAGGGGATTTCAGATCTGACTTAGTCCTTGCCCTTGGAGGATGAAATCTAATTCAGAGGAAGAGAGCCGACATCCAAGGGAGTCACAGACAGCTTGGGGGACTGAGTATGATCAGACAGAGAGGGATGGGAGACAAACACACTCAAACAGCAATTCACTCACACACACCGAGTCAGCAAGTCCTGCTGGGCTCTCCAAAAGCAGGGTCTTTTGAGCAAACACAGGTGCTGTGAACAAGTATGAAGAGAAGCAAGAAGGGATCTTCCTCTGCTCTCCTCCTCCCTCCAGAGAGTCATTTCTGGAAGTCTCCAGAGGGACCTGGGCAGCTGCTGTGTGTCCAAGCCTATCAGCCCCTCAGCTGTCACTCTGCTCCCAAAATAGCAGTCGTAGTGGGGGGTGGGGTGGGGGTAGGGTTGTTTATCTGGGAATGGAGGTGGGGAAGGGGCATTATAACTTGCCTAGCAAGGGCAAGTCTCCAAGGGATATTCCTGTCTCTTCTGGATCTTTCTCCCACACTTTGAGGTATGAGTCTAAACTCTTGCAGGACTGCCCCTGAGCAAGGTGTTGGAGGGTCAGAGGGTAGTCAGCCCCTTCACGTGGACATGGGCATCCAGTCCAGGCAGGGGGAGGGCCCTGTATCAATGACAGCTTCCAGGAGCACCTGCCCCTGTGGCCAAATATAGTCTGGAGTCACTGGCTGGGGTGATAAAGTCTGCAGGGTCGGGGCTGGGAACAGCAGACAGAAGCTGTCTGAGGTGGACTGCAGAACTCAGGAGCAGTACCCAGGAGGAGGCATCTCGGGGAGACTGTGAGTAGGCCGGGAGACTGGGCAAGGAGACGGCCCGAGGACTTTCAGGCCTGCAGGCCTGCTTTGGTTGAAAGAGACAGAGAGGGAAGCTCAGGGACTCTGACAACCGTTTCAGCGGAAGTCAAACTCCAACCAAACACCAATGTCCTTTGGAAGGGGTGATCACTGGATTTAGGGGTACTGGCGTGAATACCTTCCAGGCAGAATTCCTACTCTACACTGTGGAGAGGGAAACCTGGGGCTCTAGCTATCAAGCTAAGAGTCCTGTCCTAGGTATCCAGCAAAAGGTTGAGCACACAGGGCTGTTGGTGTCTCCACAGATGGCAGAGGCTGAAGCGGCACAGCTGAAGGAGGAAGGGAACCGGCATTTCCAGCTCCAGGATTACAAAGCGGCCACCAAGAGCTATAGCCAGGCCCTGAAGCTGACCAAAGACAAAGCCCTGCTGGCCACACTCTACCGGAATCGGGCAGCCTGCGGCCTGAAAATGGTCTGGGGACAGGACAGCTTGGGTGGGCTGAAGGTGGTTAAGGCTGGAGACAAGGTTGTGATGGCCCGATGGAAGTGAGCCGTCATCACCCTCACCATGCCTTCTAGATCCCTTGAGTTGGCAAATGTGGCCCTTATTGCCAGGGTCACTGCTCTAGAGAAGCAGGACACCACCAGTCACAGTCGGCCCAACACAGGTGCTTTGCTTTTCATATGTTGGGTCACTCCTTTGAAGAGAGCCCTGTGACAGCCATTGTTCTCATTCCTGTATCGACGAAGTCAAGAGACCCAAGGTTTCCCAGGTGCCAGGGGCCTGGCATTTAAACCTGGGGTTGCCGGACACTAATGCCCATGCCTTTCTTTTTCTTTCTTTCTTTTTAAAAATTACTTATTTATTTTACGTATATGAGTACACTATAGCTGTCCTCAGACACACCAGAGGAGGGCATCAGATCCCATTACAGATGGTTTTGAGTCAACATGTGGTTGCTGGGAATTGAACTCAGGACCTATGGAAGAGCAGTCAGAGTTCTTAACCACTGAGCCATCTCTCCAGCACCAAGCCTGTGCTTTTCTATACCTGGCATGGGGTGCATCCTGGGCCTTTGATAACCTGCAGTTCCCCCGCTAACTTCTCCCCTCACTTAGGGAATGCTGATTGTCTCCACTGGGCCCTCACTAATGGAGTCTCTGGTTCCTGTTTCTCAGGAGAGCTACGCCCAGGCAGCCTCAGATGCTTCTAGAGGTGAGCTCCACACTTTACCCTCACCCAGCATGACTGCACAGGAGTTTGGATCTGGCTTCTATTGTTAATAGGTGCTATGATAGTCTGTGGGTTCTGAGGTCAAGAAAAAGCTGGAGAAAGAAATGAAACCTCTGGCAATACGTAGGCAGCTCTCAGGTGGAATAAGAAAGATTAGGGGAATAAGGAAGGTTTAGTTTCACCTTGGGGGGCTTTAGGACCAGACCTAGGATAAAGAGGAAAAAAAGGACAGGGAGGAGTTTGGGAAGGAATAGGGAAAGGTTTTTTGTTTTTTGTTTTTGGGTGTTCTGGAACTAGCTCTGTAGACCAGGCTTGCCTGAACTCACAGTGATCAGTCAGCCTCTGCCTCCTGAGTGCTGAGGTTAAAAGCTTCCACTACAACCATTGGGCCATCGGGCTGTGACAGATTTTTTGATAGAGTTGCCTGGCTGCCTCATAAAGGAGTGGGGGGCACTCTATTTCTGGGGATATGCAAGTATCAGCGAGATAGAACCCTGGGACCCTGATATAGGAATCCTGTGGTAGGGGAAGTATTGGGAATCAAATAGAAGTTTGGAGTGCTGGGAGGGATGAGGGAGAGAGGACTTTTAAGCTTTCTGTCAACCTTGGGACTTTATGGGTCTTTCTCCCTATCCAAAAAAAAAAAAAAAAAAAAAAATGGTATAAGCCAGCTAGTTCAAGTAAGGAAGCCAATCCTTCCTGGGCAGTAGAATAGGGGGATCAGTCTTGTACCCAGCTCCCCTGAGGATCTGCCTGTCCTCCTCTGTAGCCATTGACATCAACTCTGCTGACATCAAAGCATTGTATCGGCGATGCCAGGCACTCGAGCATCTTGGCAAATTGGACCAGGCCTTCAAGGATGTGCAGCGCTGTGCCACCCTGGAGCCCAGGAACCAGAACTTCCAGGAGACACTGCGGAGGCTCAACACCAGCATCCAAGAGCAGGTAAGCTGGGCCCTTCCAGAGAACTTCGGCTGTTTCCATCCAATTTTTAGGGAGAGATGGGCTAGGGAGGTTGAGGTGGAAGGATAGAATGAGTCCTGACTCTTCAATTACAATCCAGAGTCAGCACAGAGCTTGGGCAGTCTCCATAGAACAGTTAGGCAAGTATGTCTACTTGTGAGTGATGGAGAGAACCGGGGTGCTGGGTGAGGGCACAGTCTACTCATGGTGAAAGTCCTTTTACATTTCAGATGGAAGCTTTGAAAAGGAATTATGATCACTTAGTGAGTCTCCATTATTATGACTGTAGGGGGATTAAGGTAGCCAGGAATCCTTGGGAATCAGGAAGACCAATGGGAGATAGAGGGTCCGAGCCCACGGGAACATGAGATCTTTTCTACACTGTCCAACTTTGGGGTAGATGGACAAAGGCATGAAGAGCCAGAGCAGAGGAGCCCTGAATCCTCCCCTGGCTCAGCTACTTGTTTTTCGAGTCAGGGTTTCTCTACTGTCCTGGAGCTTACTTTGTAGACCAGGCTGGCCTCGAACTCAGAAATCTGCCTGCCTCTGCCTCCCAAGTGCTGGGATTAAAGGCGTGCACCACCACCACCCAGCTACTAACTTCTCCCCCCCCCCTTTTTTTTTAAGATTTATTTATTTATTATATGTAAGTACACTGTAGCTGTCTTCATACACTCCAGAAGAGGGAGTCAGATGTCATTACAGATGGTTGTGAGCCACCATGTGGTAGCTGAGATTTGAACTCAGGACCTTCAGAAGAGCAGTCGGTGCTCTTAACCGCTAAGCCATCTCACCAGTCCACTAACTTCTTTCTGGTTAACCTCTTAGACATGTCAGCTTCCTGCTATAAGAAAGAGCAGGAGAGCAGTAGCTCATTCTGCCCTCTGCTCCAAGATATTCTGTGTGGCTGAAGCATGTCACACTCAGGCTCGGTGTATTGGGGGTGAGGGGTGGGTGGAAAGGAGGGGGAGATGAGAAAAGGGGTGGGTGAAGGAGGAGCCTGCTCACCCAAACAGATGAGCCCAAACAAGCAGGAGAGATGAGCAACAGCTCTCAGCTGTAGGAGGCATGGAGGGAGCTGGCCAGATGATCACTTAGACCACCTTATGAAAGATTCAGAGTGGCCCAGGGTGGGCTGTGTGAGGGTCTAGATCTCTAGACAGGATGGTTTCCACTCAGCTGGTGAGATGTCTAAAATCTGCTTCTGGTTTATTAGCCTAGAGATAAATGTCTAGCTTAATCTCCAATTCAACATCTAATAGTTTATTGCTTATGAGATTCTTGTTTGGGACAGGGTCTCTCTATGTAGCTCTGGTTGTCCTGGAGCTCACTGTGTAGACCAGGCTGGCCTTGAATTCACAGGGATCTATCTATCTGCCTGCCTCTGCCTTCTGAGTGCTGGGATTAAAGGCATAGGGCACTATCCCTGCTCCTTGTTCACCTTTCTATCCGTGGAATCTAGAACAGTGCCTAGCATAAAGTGGTCATTCAGTTAACATTAAAATTTTTATTATTAGCATCATCATCACTAGTTGTTGTTGTGAGGGGGCTGTGGGGCCAGAGGAAGTGGAGGTTGGTTTTCTCCTCTCACCTTTGAGGGTTTTGTGAATCAACTTAGGTCACACACACACACACACACACACACACACACACACACGCACACGCACACGCACGAGCGTGCACACACACACACACACACACACACACACATACACACACACCCTCCCCTGATTTGTTCAAAAATGAACAGATACCCTAGGGTCCAGAGTAGATCTGTTTTCTGAGTTGAATATATAAAGAATAAGTGTGTGCCAGCTTCCTGCATTACTTAGGGCTCTCTCTCCTCAGCTTCGTGTGCAGTTTTCTACAGACTCCAGGGTACAAACGATGTTTGAAATCCTCCTGAACGAAAACAGCGAGGCTGATAAGCGGGAGAAGGTGAGTGATGCGTCATTCTTGCCAGCAGAGGGCGCTCTCTCCACGTGGCTCCGGTGAAAGGCTTCCTCAGCCTGGGATGGTAAGAGGGCGGTAACCATGACTATGGAGAAAGCTTGGCTCCGCTCCGAGTTTTAATCTCATTAGAAAACGGCACTACAACAGCTACATATGGTCAGAGTTACACATTTTGTACATACAGTACACTCACTGGAGTGAAAACATCCAGGCAGAGTGGAGCTTATCTGTGATCTCAGTCGGGTTGATCATGAATTCAAGGCCAGCCTAGGCTACACAGTAAGACCAAAATAAACTAAAGTCAAATGTGAAATAAATAGGAAATGTGTTCCTGGGTTTCCCTGAACAAACTTTAAGTGTGTTGTAGCCACAGGTACAAGCAAGACGGGCAGCACAGCTACAGAGCACGCTCACCTTGCAGAATCCAGTCGGAGATCCCTACTCTAGGTTTGCTTCTGTTCTTTGGCATTTTAATTTTCTACAATAATTCCGTAAGAGGAGAAGAGAGTGTCTTAGAGACTTCACACCTCACAGAGAGCAGAAGGCATTAAGTCTGAGTCAGGCATATGCCTTTAACCCCAACATGTAGAACATGGAAATAAGAGAATCAGGTGTTCAAGGCTAGCCTCTGCTACCAGTGGCCTCTGAGGCCTACCTGTGGTGGCCAGCGAGATGGCCAGAGGGTAAAGGTGCCTCTTGCCAAGTCTGACAACTTGAGTTCGATTCCCATGGTAGAAGAAGAGAACCAAGTTCTGCAGGGTATCTTTAACCTATATATATCTCCATAATAAATAAATTATAAAAAATAGAGAAAAATAGAGAAAAAAAACTCAAAAAAGAAAGAATCTGGCATTAACCATAAGAAGGGCCAACACAGACAGGCAGTGGTGATGCCTTTAATTCCATCATTTGGGAGGCAGAGGCAGGCGGATTTCTGAGTTCGAGGCTAGCCTGGTCTACAGAGTGAGTTCCAGGACAGCCAGGGCTACACAGAGAAACCCTATCTCGAAAAAAAAAAGGGGGGGGGGCAAGACTGAGGTGAAGCCACTGTGGCGAATTGAACAGCAGGGTCAGACGACGTCTTTGTTTAAAGTCAGATATTTTGTTTATTGAAACTTTGGCCTTGGTTTTGATTAAAAAGTATTCCATTAAACACCACTTATCTGGATACTGGGCGATTTGTTGCCTCCTTAAGTTTTGCACCTACAAGGCATATCTAACTTGCTTCACTGCAATTTTGATCCCAAGAAACACTGACACATTCAAATATTGCTTTGTCTCATTCAGAAACACTGCAAAGAGGTCACGCTGACACATTAGAAAATATTGAAATATTCACTGGTAACAGTCACCTTAATCAGACCATCTGATCTATCTCATGTTTCTCTCCAGTCTTTGAGTGAACATTTAAATGTTTTGCATTTATTTATGTCAGAACTTGGGTGATGATGCCCAAGGAAGAGCAGTGTATTCGTTTTGTGGTCAATGAATTCACATGACACAAAAATGCACTTTAAAGCTTCTCTGAGGACCTAATGAGTTTTCATGGATAAAGCAGCTTTTGTTTGGAACAGCACATGGCCCTAAGCTTATAGCAATGTTCAGGTCACATTTGCCCGAAGTCTCAGCTACTTACTACTGTCTTAGGGTTTCCATTGTTGTGAAGAGACACCATGACCAAGGCAACTCTTTTTTTTTTTTTTTTTAATATTCATTCATTTATTTATTTATTTATTTGTTTTTTTCGAGACAGGATTTCTCTGTGTAGCCCTGGCTGTACTGGAATTCACTCTGTAGACCAGGCTGGCCTCAAACTCAGAAATCCATCTGCCTCTGCCTCCCAAGTGCTGGGATTCAAGGCGTGGGCCACCACCGCCCGGCTCCAAGCCAACTCTTATAAAGGAAAACATTTAATTGATGCTGGCTTACAGTTCCAGTGGTTTAGTCTATTATCATCACGGCAGGAAAAATGGCAGTATGCAGGCAGACATGGTGCAGGAGAAGGAGGTGAGAATTCTCCATCTTGATCCACAGGCAGCAGAAGGGGAATGTGTCCTCCAGGCAGTCAAGAGGAGACTATTTTCTGCAGGCAACCAGGAGGGGAGAATATACCAACATTCAGAAGAAACAGCCTGTGTACTAGCTCTGCACTGGGTTCATGGTCAAAAGCCTCCCTCTGGCTTCCTGACAACCTCCATTGCTTCTCCCTCAGGCTGCCAACAACCTCATTGTCCTGGGCCGTGAAGAAGCAGGGGCTGAGAGGATCTTCCAGAGCAATGGAGTGGCTCTGCTGCTGCAGCTTATGGACACTAAACGGCCTGAGCTGTTGCTGGCTGCTGTGCGGACCCTGTCTGGCATGTGCAGTGGCCACAGAGCTAGGGTGAGGGCCTGAAGTTTGGGATAGGCAGTGTGGAGGGCAGCTGGTCCAAGGAAGCAGAGAGTGGCACCTGGTCGGGACTGTGGTTGGCACAAATAGAACTTGAGACAGAGCCTCAAGGGTCTCTTGCCTCCCAGCCTAGCTCGTGTGAATCATGGTTCGAGAGTGCTTGGGCCCTTTCCCTGCAAGCTGGAGGTGGGCTTGACTAAGCAGAGGCGTTTGTTGAGAGTTGATTCTAGGAAGAGCTGAATATAAAAGCATTGTAATGCGTATTTCTTCATACTCAGCCTGCAAGTTCAGTGGGTCTTCTAAACTTATATCTCACTGAGCTCCTGCCACCGGTATGGACTCAGTGCCCCCCCAGAACTCCAGCATGGGGTGACATAGCTCTGAGTCTCCTGGAAGAGGTTTCCCAGCCTGTGGACCCCTCTTCCCTATAGCATGAAGTGGGTAGGGCGGTCACCACCCACCTCTTAACCTGGATGCCAAACTGATGAGAGGGGCAGAATTGCTGACTCCGTTCCTGCTGGGGTCTAGGCCACCGCCATCCTGCACGCCGTCCGCATAGACAGAATCTGCAGCCTCATGGCCCTGGAGAATGAAGAGATGTCCCTGGCTGTCTGCAACCTGCTCCAGGCCATCATTGACTCCCTGTCTGGGGAGGACAAGAGAGAGCATCGTGGGAAGGAGGAGGCCTTGGTTCTAGGTAAGAGATAGTCTTCTGTTCTGGCTCATGTGGACTTGAAGGAGGAGCCAGTCACCACCTCACACTGGCAATTCCTGTGTGCATGGATGGCCTGGCCTGATTTTAGTATGTGTGCTGGGGTGATAAAATGAAAGCGGTATAAGCTGCTGAGTACAGGGTTGTCCATTTTTCAGCCTGGAAGGAGCCATGGTGGCGATGGCTCATGTCAGTGTGACTGTCACTGATTTTAAATGTCACTCCTTTTTGTACTTAAAAATAGTCAAAAAGGTAATTTTGGGTTGTTCGTATTTCATCACAGTGTAATAGGAGCTCACTGGGGAGACTTGGAAAGATACAGAAATCTGTAAGGAAGAAAAATATTCCCCCAAACAAACTCTGTACCCAATCCACTGGACCCTTCTTGTCTCTTCCTAGCCATGTAAATATATTTACATAAATATTAATTAAAAACTGGAAACTGAGCCAGGTGCATGCCTTTAACCCCAGTACTTGGGAGGCAGAGGCTGCCAGATCTCTGAGTTCAAGGTCATCCTGGTTTACAGTGCAAGTTCCATGACAGCCAGGGCTACACAGAGAAACCCTGTCTCTCAAAAAACAAAACAAAACAAAACAAAACAAAAAAGTTTGTTAAAACTATACAAAATGTTCTTGGGTCACTGCCAGTCAGTCATTGCTTGGCAATAAGGGGCTTTCCAAGAACAGGAGCTGTGTGAAGACTGTTGGATGAGACAATGCTCAGAGTGACCCTTAGGGATGTGGCTCGGGCATTTCTTTGCTTTTGTGGGGATCAGGATGTGTGAGAGATACAACACTGTCTTTGGAAATTCATATGCTCACTCTACCAGTTAATTTTGTATGACCAAGACCCTGACACCAGACAACAGCTTCAGACTGAGCATTCAGCTTGAATGCTCAGAGGGCTTATCCAGTGGTTGCTTGGCGTCATGCACTTGGGCCGAGCATCAGGCATCATGTTTTGGGAGCAGGTATAGGAGGCATTTATGGTGAACAGGAAGAGGAGGGGGAGAGGGAAGAAGAAGAAGAAGAAGCAGGTAAGAGAAGGAGGAGTAGAAGGAGAAGGAGGAGTTAAGGAAGGAAGGAGTGGAGGAAGGAAGGAAGGAGTGGAGGAAGGAAGGAAGGAGTGGAGGGAGGAAGGAAGGAATGGAGGGAGGAAGAAAGGAGTGGAGGGAGGAAGGAAGGAGTGGAGGAAGGAAGGAAGGAGTGGAGGGAGGAAGAAAGGAATGGAGGGAGGAAGGAAGGAATGGAGGAAGGAAGGAAGGAGTGGAGGAAGGAAGGAAGGAGTGGAGGAAGGAAGGAAGGAGTGGAGGAAGGAAGGAAGGAGTGGAGGGAGGAAGGAAGGAATGGAGGAAGGAAGGAAGGAATGGAGGAAGGAAGGAAGGAGTGGAGGAAGGAAGGAAGGAATGGAGGGAGGAAGGAAGGAATGGAGGAAGGAAGGAAGGAGTGGAGGAAGGAAGGAAGGAATGGAGGGAGGAAGGAAGGAATGGAGGAAGGAAGGAATGGAGGAAGGAATGGAATGGAGGGAGGAAGGAAGGAATGGAGGGAGGAAGGAAGGAATGGAGGAAGGAAGGAATGGAATGGAGGGAGGAAGGAAGGAATGGAGGAAGGAAGGAATGGAATGGAGGGAGGAAGGAAAGAATGGAGGAAGGAAGGAAGGAATGGAGGGAGGAAGGAAGGAATGGAGGAAGGAAGGAAGGAATGGAGGAAGGAAGGAAGGAGTGGAAGAAGGAAGGCATGGAGGAAGGAAGGATGTAGGGAAGGAAGGAAGGAGAGAGATGGGAGGCACTGCCTGAAACAAGAAATGCCTCTTAAGGATCTGCCCTGAGCAGCCGGGCTGTGGTGGCGCACGCCTTTAATCCCAGCACTTGGGAGGCAGAGGCTGGCGAATTTCTGAGTTCGAGGCGAGCCTAGTCTACAGAGTGAGTTCCAGGACAACCAGGGCTACACAGAGAAACCCTGTCTTGAAAAATAAACAAACAAACAAACAAACAAAAAGGATCTGCCCTGAGTGACTTCCTTCCTTCAATCAGACCCTACCTCCTACAGTTTCTAGAATCCCTCCAAATAGCACCATCAACTGATAAACACTTCTGCAGGAGAACTGCTAACACTCAGAAAACAGGGGCCTCGGGCCTTCCAGAATCCTAGACATTTCTGCCATTCTTGATCCTCTCCATGCGAATTTTTCTCTCGTCTCCATTTGCTCTTCTTTTCTGTCCCTCAGATACCAAGAAGGACCTGAAGCAGATCACTAGCCACCTGCTGGACATGCTGGTCAGTAAGAAGGTGTCTGGGCAGGGCAGAGACCAGGCACTGAACCTGCTCAATAAGAATGTCCCCAGGAAGGATCTGTCTATTCATGACAACTCACGCACCATCTATGTTGTAGATAATGGTGAGATGGCTGGGTGTGTATGTGTGTGTGAAGGAGTTTCGGGTTCAGTCATGCCATTGGGTTAGTCTCAGATTCTTGTCTCTGTGTAGGGAGAATAGGGGAATGTTGTCTGGAGAGTGTCTTTAGTCCCAGCTGAGGGGGATGGCAGGCATTTGTGTAGTAGGGTTCCTCCAGGGTGTCTTGAAGCTGTTAGGTCAGTCGGGCGGTGGTGGCGCATGCCTTTAAACCCAGCACTTGGGAGGCAGAGGCAGGTGGATTTCTGAGTTC
>NW_022196911.1:78692934-78700434 GCF_008632895.1 Mastomys coucha
AGAAGAAGAAGAAGAAGAAGAAGCTGGCAGGTCAAGGCTCTGAATTAAGGACAATCCTCAGGAAGTGGTTAGCACTCCCAAAACATTAGATAGATCCACCTAAAAGACAGGACTAAGTGTTTGTAACAAATAGGACTACCAACCATGCAGTCCCCACACATGCACCCAACACAGTGCACATGCAAGTACTTAGACTTAAACACTTGCCCCGGGTGCCTAAGGACTGCTCCCATGCTCCCCTACCAGCTCTGGTCCCTGTATGTATTCTGGAAGCTGAACAGCACTGATCTCCTTCTTTTCTGCAGTAGGATAAAATACATGGTTTATGGGATGGAGTAGGCGGGGAGTATGTGGTGGGGGAGCATTTCTTATTCTCTTCCTTGGCTGGAAGGCACTAAACGGAATAGCTCTCAGGTGAAAACCAATGGATTTAGAAGCCTCAGTAAGGCCAGTGCAAAGCCGCAGCATGAGGCATGTGTGCAACTCAGACAGGGCCAGGGAGGGTGCTGGGAGGGGGTCAAACCAAAGTGAGCTCCTGGATTACAAGGAGAGGTCTTGAGTGTTCTAAGAGGTGAGAAGTGGAGGGATCCATAGGCAGGATGGAAGAGAAAAGTCAGAGGTGAATTGGGGTGGGTGGAACAGGTGCACTGTGGGGAGTCTTTTCAGTGTCTGGGCTCTACCTTATGGAACCCTTTTTTTGTGTGTGTGCGTTTGTGATATAATAAGAACTACGTGTTTGGCCTCTGCACTCTCCTGGCACATAACTCATACAACTGTGGTCATTTTCACTAAGCATCTTTTATAAGCGAATGAGACTAGCGGCTGGGGTGCCTGTGAAGAGCTTGGAAGGACTATAAGGAAGTTTCAGGGAAGCTAGCCGCGTGATTAGAGACTGGGAACTTCCTTCTCTGCTCTGCTCATCCCCATCTCCCAGCCCCACTTTTGATCTCAGGGTGAGAGCCCGAGACTGAGGTCATCACTAACAGACAATGACATAATTAATCATGTCTGCATCGTGAAGCCTCTATTTCAACAAACCCACCCCTAACTGAGGAGGCTCAGAGCTTCGGGGTGAGAGACAGCCCCTGAAGACTCTCGAGCTCCACGCCCTTTCCGTACATCTCATTCCACATCCCTCCCCGATCCAGCCCTTCCTGTCTCATCTTTTCTATGAACTGATAGTGTAGTAAATAATCTGCTCTTCTGAGTTCCTGGAGCTGTTCTCGCATATTATCGGCCTGACGAGAGGATCCCAGGGGCCTGTTTGTAGGTACCCTGGGCAGAGGATAAGGGAAAGCTGGGACCATCTGCAGTGGAGGCCATCTTGTGGAACTGAGCCCTTAGTCTGAAAGGTCCAAGCCAACCCCAGGTGGTGTCAGAGTTGAATTGTAGGATACTCAGATGGTTTCAGGTGCGCCAAGAGGAATAGAGAGAAAGTGGAGGTTTTCCTTGAAGTAGTAAAACAGACGCAGTGTAACGTTGCTGTCAATCACTTTCAGCTCCCTCCCCCGCACGCAGAGCTCCGCCCCTCCTGCCTTTGCCTCTGCCCTTCTTCCTTCCTCCGACAGGTGTCACTCAAGGTCTCTCCACCTCCAAGCTTGGCTGACATTAGATGTCTCAGAGGTTTTATGGCATGACAGTTAACATGGTAGGCTTGACAGCAGACCTCGCAGGGAAGGTGTATGTATGTCTCTCTGCATGTCACTTGACTGGCTACAAGATTATGAGTAGCAACCTTGGCTTCTCCACATCCGATAGACGGAACTGTTTGCTAAGCGGTAGGATGGCTGTTAAGCCTGGATCAGGGAACAAGCCCAAGCCCCTTGTTACTATGGAAATGCTCGGTACAATCTGGAGAGGGAGCAAGAGACCTGGTCTTCCATCTGATTCTGTGTCTGTCCAATGACCTTTTAGAGAGATGAGGATCAAACCAGGGCCTTTGATATGCTAGGGAAACGCTCCCTGTCGCTGAGCTCTGTCCAAATCCCCAGCTTGTAGCTCTGTTGAAGCAGGTTGCCTCATCTGCATTGTTAGCATTCAGTGCCCGGAGAACATTCCCGCCACACTTACGTGCCCATTTCCCACACCAGGTTGAAGGTAGGACAGATAAGGAGCTCTTTTATTTGTTAATCTATTTATTCAACAAACACGTGAGTCTTGAATTTAGTCTGGTGGAAGAAGCCACTGAAGGTTCTTCCATAAGGTAGCGAGATGAGATAATGATTAATAACTATTATAGAAATGATAGACATTTGAAGAGCGATTATGCTCTGTACATCATCTGACTGAGTTCTCAAGTCTGTAAAATAGGTTGTGTTTTTTTCACATTTGTAAACAATAATAATACTGAAGCCTGGGGAAAAGATAGTATGAAGTCATATATATAAGGAAGATCAGACCCAACCTATGAACTGAGATCAACTACTGTTGTGTTTACGTATGGTGGAAATATTGGCCATGCAACAGGTGGCTTGCTCCATAGGTGCAGAGTCAGATGAAAGGCCAGACCCTCTTGTCCCCTCTCCAGTCCCCTGAACTCTGGAGAGGCCATATACTATCTGTAGCCACAGCTGGTGGGGACCAGAGATGAGACACTTTTTAAGGGGACAGAGACCCTTGGGAATCTCACTCTTGTGGCTGTCACCCCATAGGTCTGAGGAAGATCCTGAAGGTGGTGGGGCAGGTTCCAGATCTGCCCTCGTGCCTGCCACTGACTGACAACACCCGAATGCTGGCCTCCATCCTCATCAACAAGCTCTACGATGACCTGCGCTGTGACCCAGAGAGAGACCACTTCCGCAAGATCTGCGAGGAGTACATAACGTGAGTTCCAGGAGGCACTAGTCACCTATGGCTGTGTAGCCGGTCACCACTTCGATTCTGTAATAATAGCAATTTATTACCCTTAGTAGGATGGGTATCTGGGAGCCGTGTGGCTGGGTGATTCTAGCTTGGGGTCTCCCAGCAAGACACATTCACGCTGGTCTAGGCTGCAGCCACCCGATGGTTTGATGGCTTGATAGTTTGACTGGGGTTAGAAGATGTTTCTCGGAGGCTGTCCTCCCACGATGGTACACTGGCCCTAACTGCTGCTGGAGGACTGCAGTTCCTCCCATAGGGACCTGTCTCCATCAGCTAGGATGAGTGTTTCTTTCTCCTGACATGTCCCCCACCATTCTTTTGATGCAGCTTTTTGACTGTTAAGTGATTCCAGTACATTGTTCAGATTTCTGGAACACTACCCATGCCTCAGAACCTGGAGTGTGGCTTAGGAAGCTGCACTCTGGGTGGGTCCTGGTGGGGAGGGACATCACCTTTCCTCCATGTCCTTTTTCTCTTCCTAAGATGGCACACTGGTTTTGTAAAGGGCCAGGGAAAAGATGTTTTAGATTTTGTAGGACAAATGCATACACTCATTATCTATCTATCTATCTATCTATCTATCTATCTATCTACCTACTTTTTAGAAAGGGTCTCATTATATACCTCCTACTGGCATAGAACTCTCTATGCAGACCAGGCTGGCCTCAAACTTACAGAAATGAAGTGCCTCTGCCTCCCAAGTGCTGGGAATAAAAGGTGAGACATGTCTGGCAGCATGTCTGATACATTCCTATCACCTAAGGATTTTTTTCTTATTTATTTATTTATTTATTTATTTATTTATTATTTTTATGTGTATGAGTACACTATAGCTGTACAGATAGATGGCCGTGACCCATCATGTGGCTTCTGGGAATTGAACTCTGGCCCCAGCTCGCTCTGGCCCCGCTCACTCTGGCCCTGCAATACACTGTAGCTGTCTTCAGATGCACCAGCATAGGGTGTCTCATCACGGGTGGTTGTGAGCCACTATGTGGTTGCTGGGATCCCAACTCAGGACCTTCGGAAGATCAGTCAGTGCTCTTACCTGCTGAGCCATCTCACCATCCCCCTAAGTATTTTTTTCAACTGCCAAATGAAGAACTTTCTTGAGCTCTCAGGCATGCCAGCTCCCGTCCAGTCCTGTTCTCCTGCTAACCTTGACTTTGGCTCTTAAAGCTCTTCATGGCTGAAGCTACCTACCAGAGCTTCAACCCATCCTACTAGCTTCAGGAGTCCCTCTGTCCTTGCAGCTTGAGGCTTAGTTCAATAAGCCTTTAGAAGTCTGGACCTAGAGAGCTACAGGCAGAAGTTTTTGTTGTTGTTGTTTTTTTTGGGGTTTTTTTTTGAGATGCAAACTCCAGCTAAGTAGGAGAGGAAGCTCTGAGCAAGCCTTGGTCAGGAAGTGGCTCTCTAAACAAATGAATGGGCCGGCAGGTACAGGAAGAGTTGCCTTCCAAAGTTCCCAAGTGGGTCGTCCACTTACATGAGGAACTCGTGTTTGTAAAGTGTGCGGTCTTGATTGGTCAGTCTTCCTGAGCTCAGCGGAAGGCAGCTTGTTGATCAGCTGGGACTACTGGGGTAAGGCAGTTGTCAGGAGGCTGTTCTGCTAGCACTGGTGTCTGCAGGACAAATCACTGTTTTTTAACTCTGGGGCTCTGTGTGCACCCTGGTCCCCATTTACGCCCTTGGGTTATTCCACCCCCACTTTGGGTGTTCCCCTTACTGTCTCATCTCAAGAGATCCCAAATTGAATTCTGCACCCTCACCTGACAGAGGGCAGCTCCTCAGGTGCCTCACTGGTCCTGTCTGTGGCTGTGGTTATATACTGTCCTCACAGATTGGGAAGGCTGGAGCTGTTGATGGCTGATGGCCATCAGCCGAGGTCGCTTATTGATCCTTGCTTCAGCTGAGGGGGCTCTCCCACCCTTCCCAGTGTAACCAGCATCTCATGACATGTCACTCACTCCAACTTGAAATGACATTTTAGGGTGCCCCAGATCAAAACTCATCAAGGGAGAAACTTTGGGGGTGACGGCATAGAAGACCATTGCATTCCTCATTGCTGCTTCCTTCTTCTCTGCCCAATAATTCAACTTCCTGCAGGTCAATCCTGAAGGTCAATGTGATTGATGCCAGGGGTGACCAGCAGTGATGTCATGTGTCCTTAAGAAATAGCAGCACTATGCTTTCTACTTATAGACCAAAGTGCTGAGACTCAGAAAGGTTCAGTGACTTGCCCAGTGCCACACAGCTCCTGAGGGAAGGAAAATTTAAATCTTCCTCCCCTCCATATTTTCCACGTCCTTGGGCTGATTCTCTTAAGCACCCTTTGTGTTTTAGGAGCAAGTTCGACCCACAGGACATGGACAAGAATGTAAATGCCATCCAGACAGTGTCTGGCATCTTGCAGGGGCCCTTTGACCTGGGCAATCAGCTGCTGGGCATGAAAGGTGTGATGGAGATGATGGTGGCTCTGTGTGGCTCGGAGCGAGAGGCAGACCAGCTGGTGGCTGTGGAGGCTCTCATCCATGCCTCCACGAAGCTCAGCCGGGCCACCTTCATCATCACCAATGGTGTGACACTCCTCAAGCAGATCTACAAGACCACAAAGAATGAGAAGATCAAGATCCGCACTCTGGTGGTGAGTGGACTGGGTGCCGAGTGCCAGGGATGCTGGGATGAATAAAACGCAACCTCCATCCTTCCATCCTTGAGGGGGGCGTGTCTTAGGGTTTCCATTGCTGTGAAGAGACTCCATGACCAAGGCAATTCTGTTTTGCTTTGTTTTTGTTTTTCGAGACAGGGTTTCTCTGTGTAGCCCTGGCTGTCCTGGAGCTCACTCTGTAGACCAGGCTGACCTCAAACTCAGAAATCCACCTGCCTCTGCCTCCCAAGTGCTGGGATTAAAGGTACGCGCCACCACTGCCTGGCGACCAAGGCAATTCTTATAAAGGAGAACGTTTAATTGGACCTGGCTTACAGTTTCAGAGATTCAGTCCATCATCATGGCGGGAAGCATGGCAGCGTCAGGCAGACGTGGTGCTGGAGGAGCTAAGATTTCTATATTTTGATCCACAGGCTTTCTTCTCCTCTGGGTGGAGCCTGAACCCTAGGAGACCTCAAAGCACATTTCCTCCAACAGGGCCACACTATTCCAATAGTGCCACTTCCCATAGGCCAAACCTATTCAAACCACCATAGAGGGTATCTTAGTGTCATTATAGTGATGAAACACCATGATTAAAAATCAAGTTAGGAAGGAAAGAGTTAATTCGGCTTACACTTCCATATCATTGAAGGCAGTCCATACCAAGATGGCACCAGCCCAGGGATGGTACCACCCACAATGAGCTGGACCCTTTCCTATTGATCATTAATTAAGAAAATGCTTACAGCTGGATTTTTGGAGACATTTTTCTCAATTGAGGCTCCTTCCTCTCTAATGACTCTAGTTTGTGTCAAGTAGACATAAAACCAGCCAGGATAGGTCATGTACTAGGGCCCTTCCACCTCCAGGTCCATCCGTGTGCTCCTCCAGAAAAAGTGTTAGGCAGGAGGATGACCCTGAGTTTAGCACTAGGAAATTACC
The DNA here is from genome assembly GCF_008632895.1 of Mastomys coucha. Taxonomy (NCBI): domain Eukaryota; kingdom Metazoa; phylum Chordata; class Mammalia; order Rodentia; family Muridae; genus Mastomys; species Mastomys coucha. Next base: position 78,699,389 of record NW_022196911.1, read on the forward strand.
CTCCATACTGTGAAGGGACAAACATGGACACTGTCTAGGAAGTGCTTTCAGAGCAGATACAACAAATGCAATTCTTCAGCCAGCTGTTAGACTTTCATTTTTACTATTTTCACCTTACTGAATTTTTTGCACCCTCTTTCCTTTACCTCATAAAATATTATAGCAAAGATTTGATTCATTGATCTGGTCTTGAATTCACATTGATAGTTTTTTTTAATTATTCATTTTATGTCTATCATCACAGCCAATGAACCACATTCTTGCCACCCTCCAAGCAGAACCATTGTTCATTGAAACAGTTGGTGAATGACTTCAGGGATAGACCACCTTAATACACATACCATTTCTTAAATGAATGTAACCTGTTCTCTGTGAGCTGAGCATGAAGACAATCACTCTAGTCAAATAGTTTTGACCATAGCAGGAAATCTGTATACAAAAATCGTGCCTACAATTCACTCCTTGGCACAGCAGAACTGTCAACTCTTAGCTTAGCTACTAGGGAGGTAAAATCCTTTGGTGATGTTAGGGGCATTGAAGTACAGTCTTTTTTTTTTTTTTTGAAGTACAGTCTTATTACAATGAATTCCAATGTCTAAAAATTGTTCTTATTTCGGGCTTGTACCACAATAAGAGCCAAGATTTTAAACTCTACAAAAAATAAAACAAACAAACAAAATTGTTTATTTTATGTATATGAGTACACTGTAGCTGTCTTCAGACACACCAGAAGAGAGCATCAGATCCCATTATGGATGGTTATGAGCCACCGTGTGGTTGCTAGGAATTGAACTCAGTACCTCTGGAAGAGCAGTCGGTGCTCTTAACCACTGAGCCATCTCTCCAGCCCACACTGATAGTTTTTGTTGTTGCAGCTCTGTTTTTAAAGATAGGTTTTAGCTTATTGTGAAAATGTGTCCCAAGGTGACCTTGAACTTGCAGTCCTTCTGCCTCAGCTTCTCGCATGCTAAAATTAAAGGCCATAGCTCCAGACATTTTTGTTTGTTTGTTTTGATTTTGATTTTTTTGACTTATTCTAGATTCCA
>NW_022196911.1:78702934-78723311 GCF_008632895.1 Mastomys coucha
AGTCATAGAATTTTGATTTTTCTGGGCTATCTGGACTTAGGGGTATGAGTGCCTGAGTAGAAACACAGGTTCCTATTCTCAAATGTTCCCTAACACAACGGTATGTACGGTGACTACTCCTACACAAGGATATATCTGCATTTTCATTTGCATATGTACTTCCAGCTAGTGAGATCGTTTGGATTTTAGGGAATGATAAAAACCATATCTGTATTACAAAATGGGATGGGGGACAGTAGAGAGAACTTAGCCATGTGGTGACAATTTTTTTTTAAAATTGGAAATGGGTTCCCCCCTTTCTGTTCTCCCTCTCGCTCCGGGCCCCAACTCGCTCTGCCCCACCCCCCGCCTTGTTCCGGGTGCAATCGCCCACTTGCCCTGCCCAAACATGCCCCCCGACTCCCAACACCCCCCTCCCGCTCCCAGCCTTGCTCCTGGTTTCTTATGTCACTCACTCACAGAAAGTCTTTTTTTTTCTTTCTTCCTCCTCTCTATTGTAACAATCAGAATCTGAGTGTCACTTTGTGCCAGACATTGGGGACATGCTCATGTCACCAGCTCATTCTCTTAATGGTTTTCATTTCTTTGTGACGTAGGGGGCAGACTCATTGTCCTGTGCCTGCTAGGCAGGTGCTCTACCTCTGAGCTGCATCCCCAGGCCTCCGCCATTCTGACACACTGGGTTGTGTCTCATCCAGGCAGGGATGTAGCACATGTACATGCCCCTCGGCTGTGCATGAGGCTTAAGCACATTTCCAGAGATTATCCATCATGCCTCCAGTCAGTCCTGTCTACTCCCGACTCAGAGCATCTTTCATAATGACTCAACCTGGGGCTGACAACTGGCCCCTTCCCCATGTCCACCCATTTGTCCCCTCCAGGACAAGAAGGACTTCATAGACTTGCGGGTGAAACGTCTCCTGAAGGCAGGTGTCATATCTGCACTGGCCTGCATGGTGAAGGCAGACAGCGCGATCCTCACAGACCAGACCAAGGAGCTGCTGGCCAGGTGCAAGCAGGGCAGGCTGGGGAGATGGGGAGGCAGAAACCCGGGTGGAGGGGTTGGAATGGTAGCGACTAAGCCAGGGGATGGAGAACAAGGAGAAAAGACATGACAAGACAGGTCACCTCAGTTGCAAACTTGCATCAGGAGGTGACTACTGTCCCTTTTAGTTAACCTTTTCCTCAAAGATGAAGGGTAACCTAGAGCGGAGGCAGGCAGGTTACAGCATAGTGTAAATGCCACGACAGGGAAGCACAGTGGTTAGGGTCCAGGCAGTAGGTCTCAACCACCCAGACTAGAAGGTAAGTGGGTGGGCATCCAGGAAGGCCTTCTGGTAGAGGTGGTAACTCAACAGAGTCACGAAGGAAGAAAAGGAAAGGAAAAGGTATCAAGGATGGAGGGCTAGAGTATAGTTTGGTTTTTCCCGTGGGATGTCTTGGTATTAGGAGTGGTGGTGGTATTACTTGGGACCAGGGCCAGGAACAGGAGAGACCTGATCCTGTCTACCCAGGGATAGGGGTAGACATGGAGAGTTTCTCCTGAGTTGGGGGTAACAGGGAGCTGTTGGCTGACTCCAGAAATAGAAATGAGATGGATATTTGAGGCCTTGCTTGGTCTTATTCCCCGCTCCTATTTATGGCCACAACAGTATCCTTTAAAGGTGGCTCATTCCAGGCAAGGGCATGCATTCTGCCTTCCTAGGCTTCTACTGTTGTTCTGGGGTTTCCTGGCTCTGACTGGCTTGTGTGTGGTTCCTAGAAATTTGATACAGGAATTGTAAATATTCATTCTCTCTTATCATTGGCTCTGCAGGGTGTTCCTGGCACTCTGTGACAATCCAAAGGACCGGGGCAGCATTGTAGCTCAAGGTGGTGGCAAGGTAACTAGGCAAAATGAGGTCCTTGCTGTCTTAGAAGGGTGATCTACTGGGAAGGAACACACACACATAGACACACACACATACACACACACACACACTGTTTTTTTTGTGTGTGTCTATGTGTGTGTGCATGTGCCTGCTAATATTACATACACATGCATATATGTGAGTTCCTCTTCTCTCACTCCAAAATCATATGTGTCAGAGCACCCTAACTTCAGGAAACACTCTTCGTTATCTGTGCCATCTAACTCATTGGCCCAAACTTGTTCCTTCTTGATTTGATAAAGTCCTGGTATCTACTTTGGGATCCCAGTCACACTCCCTGCTGCTTCCACTGGAAGGTAGACCACGGGCTTCTCCACAACACTCAAAACTTCTCTTGCAGTGGGAGTTTGCTCTTCATTTTAGCTGTGCACACCTGGGCACTTTACTCTCTCTGAACTGTAATTTCTTCCTCTGAAAAATGGAGAGGAGAAATCACAGTCTAACTTTCCAGATAGTCATGGGAAGTAGATTAGATACACTCAATTTCAGCAGCTGCTCAATAAATAAATAGGATTAGATTTAGCTTGAGCAAAATGTAAAAAGCATTAATTTATCATTAATAATTTATCATTAATTTATCAAATAATAATAACAACAATAATAATTCATCATTATTATTGTTATTATTTGAGACGGGTCTCACCTTGTAGCCCTGACTAGCCCAGTTCTTGCCATGTATGCAGTCCAGGCTTCCTGCTTCATTCTCCTGGGTGCTGTGCCACCACACCTACCAAAAGTCAATCTATTGATTTTATTTTTTCAAAATGGAGTGAGGAGTGAAGGTAGGGACCTTGGCAGTCCCTGGAAACCAGGAAGTGAATCCTTGATAAGTACTTAATTGTTTTATACATGTTTGGGTTAGTCAGACTCTGTCTCTGGGACAAATATCTGAGATGACAACTTTAGAGGAAGAAAGATAGGTTTGGATTCATGTTCTCAGAGGTTCCGGTCTACGACAGGCTCACTGTGGATCAGTGATGAGGCAGAACCTCATTGGCAGAGTGTGAAGCCAAGCAAAGTTGCTCACTTTATGAGTCAAGAATGAGAGGGAGGAAAGAGAAGGAAAGAGGAAGGGGGAGGGAGAAAAGGAAAGGGGAAAGGAAAAGGGAAACAAGACACACCCTTTTAAAGGCACACTCCAGTGATGCATCCCCTCCAACCAGGCCTTTCATCCCAACTGCCCGCCCCTTCAACTGTGAGCTCCAGTTACTTTTCTATCACCATGACACCCTTGCACATATGAATCTTTGGAACTTCGTCTAGAAAGGAACAGTTCTCCGGGGCTGATTATGCTGTGTATCGTTGATTAGCCAGGCAGGCAGGCAGACAGACAGACAGACAGAGGGCAGCTGGAGCTAGAGGAGTGAGAGGCTTCTGGATGTCTGTTGCTGGCTAGTGACTGCACTCTTTCTTGCAGGCCCTGATCCCCCTGGCTTTGGAGGGCACAGATGTGGGCAAGGTGAAGGCAGCCCATGGGCTAGCCAAGATTGCTGCTGTCTCCAACCCGGACATTGCCTTCCCTGGGGAGCGGGTGGGTCACCATTGCTCTTAGGGTCCTGTCCCCCATCTCCTCTGCTAAAAAGGGGTCGTGGTGTTGTCGGAGGGAGGGTAATGATTTGGACACCTGGACACCAGGTCTGGCTCTACCTCTAGTGAGCACGATTGTCCTCCCCAGAAACTCAGCTTTCTTACCTGCACAGTGAAAGGGAACAACCCAACCTCTCAGGATCACGGATTAAACCAGAGTATGAGAAAGAAAGGGCTTTGGGGGGGCTGGAGAGGTTGCTCAGTGGTTAAGAGCACCGACTACTCCTCCAAAGGTCCCGAGTTCAAATCCCAGCAACCACATGGTGGCTCACAACCATCCATAACGAGATGTGATGCCCTCTTCTGGTGCATCTGAAGATAGCTACAGTGTACTTAGGTGTAATGATAAATAAATCTTTAGGCTGAAGAAAGGGCTTTGGCAATGTAAAGCTTCAGATGCAAGAGACAGGGAAATACCTGTATCTCAACCTCAACCATGCCTTCCCCGCAGGTATATGAGGTGGTGCGGCCCCTCGTGAGTCTCCTGGACACACAGAGGGATGGACTTCAGAACTATGAGGCTCTCCTAGGACTCACTAACCTGTCTGGGCGCAGTGACAAACTCAGGTATGTGGGGCAGGTGGAGAGGGCAGAGGGACATAGAGGTATCCACAGAGTGTTTGGTTGAAATTCTGGATCATGTACTGACACCTCTGCCTGGATGACATCAAAGATGAATCAAGGATAGGTGGGGCTTGAGCTGGTATCCCATAAAAACACACAGGGTTATATAAAGAGGATGTCCCAAAGGCATCCTGCCTCCTAAAGCAGGAAGGAGATAGGCAGGCGGATGGAAGGATTAGTAGGTATCCCTTCTTGGAAGCAGAGGGATGATGGATGGTACTGTGTTGTGGCAGACAACCTGGTCTAACAGGCTCCCTGCATGAAGGAAGGTTATTGACTCATGCAAATTAAGTTTGGGATGAACCAATCAGGTGTGGTTTGATGCAGGGATTATAAAGTTATCTCCATTACTGGTCAACCAGTCCCCTCCTCTCCCCTCCTTTCCATTGTCTTAACTTTTCAGGTGGACTTTTCTTCTCTCTCCTGGTCACAGGGTAGCTCTCCATCTCACCTACAGCAGCAAAAGGGAGAGAATTTCCTTGTTCAATAATGAGACTCTCCAGTCGGATGACACATTCATCCCAGAGCCTGTTGCTATGCCTGGGAGACAACTGTCATGTCATTTAACTTACATCCATCAGTGGCCCTTCTGGAGCTGGGCTGTACAGGCTGAGGATGTGGGAGGGACCTCACGAAGATGGAGGGAGGACCCTGCATGACCAACCTGGCATGTTCACTGCTGGGAACCCAAGGCCCCTTCTTCCTCACCCTTCCCCTCCATTCCAGGCAGAAGATCTTCAAGGAGAAGGCCTTGCCAGACATTGAGAACTACATGTTTGAGAACCATGACCAGCTACGGCAGGCAGCCACTGAATGCATGTGTAACATGGTGCTCAATAAGGAGGTAAGGCTGGAGCTCCAGAGGAACGGGGTGTCTAGGGTGTTATCATCAGGCTTGGGATGGGGCTGGGGGTTCAGAAGGATGAGGAGACCAAGTTATGAATATTGACCGTGGGATGAGGCTGGAGCCCTGAGATAATACACTTTGGTGAGAGAACCCAGGAGTCCCCAGATCAATCAGATTATTGCCCCACTTCCATGGAGGAGCCCTAAGGAAACATTTTCACAGCATTCTATCCCAAGCTGAGTTGTGGTCTGAGTGAGGTGGAAGGTGCCATTTCCCTAAGTTAATTAAGCCTAAATGATGTCATAGCAAGGCAGGCTGGGAGATTAGGGCTCTTGGAAGTCAAGAGGCTAGACCATCTGTAGTCATTAAAGATCCACAGGGACAGTGGAGAGATGCCAAGGTACACCTTCTGAACCACTTTAGAAAACCTTTCTATGCATGTCACCAGGTCCATGGAACCCGCAATGCATTGTGGAACCTGCGATACATCATAGCTGTAACTGACCACCGAATAATCACAGGATATAAAGTAAAAATGAGTTAGGGGCTTACCCTACGGCTTCAGAGTCAAGAAACAGGACAAGTTATAAATCTGTAGTGGATATCTTCTTCTCATGGTGTCTTAGTCAGGGTTTCTATTCCTGCTCAAACATCATGACCAAGAAGCAAGATGGGGAGGAAAGGGTTTATTTGGCTTACTTCCACATTGCTGTTTATCACAAAGGAAGTCAGGACTGGAACTCAAGCAGGTCAGGAAGCAGGAGCTGATGCAGAGGCCATGGAGAGATGTTTCTTACTGGCTTGCTTCCCCTGGCTTGCTCAGCCTGCTCTCTTATAGAACCCACTACTTCCAGTCCAGGGATGGCACCACTCACAAGGGGCCCTACCCCCTTGATCACTAATTGAGAAAATGCCCCACAGCTGGATCTCATGGAGGCACTTTCCCAACTGAAGCTCCCTTCTCTGTGATAACTCCAGCCTGTGTCAAGTTGACACACAAAACCAGCCAGTACACATGGTAACCAAGCATCAGTGTGCCCGAAGGGCGTATCGGAGACTCTCAGTTCCAGGCCTGAGGCACTTCTTGACAGTATGAGGCCTGAGGTTATTTACCTCTATATAAGTCTTAGACACTCTCCTGCTACCAGAGTGTCTTACCTACTTTACTCTTGTTGTGATCATGCACCAGGACCAGGGCAACTCACAAAAGGAACTGTTTGATTTGGCATACCTTTTTGGAGGGTTAGAGGTCATGGTGGCAGGCCAAGGGAACAGCTGAGAGCTCACACCTTGATCCACAACCATGAGGCAGAGGGGGAGCACTGGGAATCACAGGAGTCTTTTGAAACCTCAAAGCCATCTTCAGTGGCACACCTTTTCCACAAAGGCACACCTCCGAATCTTTCCCAAACAGTTCCACCAACTGGATCCCAGTGTTCAAACATATGAGCCTATGGGTCCATTCTTATGCTAACCACCACCTAGGGGAAAAGCCAACTTATGAAAGCTTTCTAGAGAGTCAGCTGGGGCTGAGTTACTAGAGTCCACCAGGGGGCTGGTCTGAGCCTGAGCTAGGACCTGGGAGAAAAGGGGTGTGGCCAAGGAGTCAGGGATGGTGTTGGGAACAAAGAGGGCATCAAGAAGAATCTCCTTCTTACTATCCTGGAGTGGTCTCTGTTTGGAAGAGAGTGGGAATGAACATGAAAGGAGAATCTGTGCCACTTATCCCAGGTGGCCTGCTAGTGACAGAACTGTACCTCTGCTTCCAGTCCATCTGTGATAACTAGACCATGGGCACAGCTATCGGAGAAGGGAGGGCTGCGGTCCTTGGTGGGACAGCTACTTCCAGCAACAGCTGGTCCCCACAAGAGAGGATGATACTGACCTCTTCTTCTATCTCCTCCCCTCTGATGGCTACTGCTCCAGATCCAGGGAGATGCAGATGGAGGACCTTACCTGGGGATCTGTGACAGTTATCCTCATTCAGAGATCCACGTTTTGGATATTTGCTCCAATAGAATGCCCTTAAACCTGACCGACTAGATTTTTCTGTCCTGTGTTGAAGGGTGGCAGCAAGCTGCTATGTGGTCTTAATACCTCTCTTGGACAGACCAGGGTGCTGGGAGGTGTCAGGGTGCTTCTGTTTTCAGGTGTTTGGGACACTTCTGTCTCACCTGGTGGAGACAGGACAATCACTCCCCAATACCAAGCAGACTCCCCGCTCCTATACAAATCTCCATGCAAACCCATTGCATAGGAGACCACAAAGGCCCAGGACTGTCATAGAAGCAGTCTGTATTTCCCAAGGAGAAGTTGCCTTTTTCCTTGTATAGAGAGGCAAACAGAAGGCACAGACTACACAATATAGGGAGGTGGGAAGTGCCCCCCCTTCTTGCCTTAGTCTTTTGACTGTGAGGAATTGCACTGGACTTTGTGCAGGCAATCAGGGAAGAGGACCGGCTCAAAGCAAATCTCTCAGAGATCCTGGGTCAGGGAATTTCAGCTGCCTCTGTCCCTCCTTGGGAAGTGCAGGAGTGGGGCCTCTTTCACTGAGTCACACACCTGCCTGGAACAGGTTCAGGAGAGGTTCCTGGCCGATGGGAATGACCGTCTTAAGCTGGTGGTACTGCTCTGTGGGGAGGATGACCACAAACTGCAGAATGCAGCAGCTGGAGCTCTGGCCATGCTGACTGCGGCACATAAGAAACTGTGTCTCAAGATGACAGAGGTGGTAAGTGTGGGCCAGGGACGGGAGGGACCTGGGTAAGGTATTATAGAGTCTCACAACTCTCAGACCCCACTGTCCTGGTTCATCTAGGGAGGCTGGGCAGCAGAGCAAACTTTCCCAGCTAGATGTTGGTTCCCAACACCTAAAGAGAGGAGACTGTGCCTATGGGCCATTGCCATGACTCTTTGACTTCCTGGGTGCATTAGCTAAAGTCCTCTCACAACAGTGCATCCCAATTGCCTTTGTGGGTATGCATAACTCCTACTGGGTAACGGATGCACATCACTGTTGAGGGGCTCAGGAGTTCCTCAGTGAAACCTGGAGAGGGTTGGGTCACTGAAGGAAGCTGCTGGTGATTTGGCAATGAGGTTGTAAATTCCCTGCCATGGGCAAGTTGACTGGCTGTTATGGTAAGAGGGTGGCCACCTCAGCAGCTGTAATGGGAATAATGCTGTCAGTCTCAAGCATGGAAACTCTTTCAGTTCCCCACACAGAGCCTAGCTCAACGACATTCATCTCTGTTGGAGTGAACAGGTCAGCTCGGTTCAAACATGCTCACATCTGGGGTAGAGGTTGGCTCCTTTACATGGTCAGTTGAAAGGGTCTGTGTGTGTGTGTGTATGTGTGTGTGTGTGTGTGTGTGTGTGTGGTCTCTGAGTTCCACGTAGGCTTTTTTTTTTTGTCCTGCCATGGAGGCCTCTGCTGGGTACTGTTCATCCTGTGTAGACTCTGGACTTCAGTTTCTTTGCTATGGCAAGCTCTTCAAAACTATAATGCTTTTAAGCATCACCCATGGAGATAGTTAGAACAGTTTTCCTTGGTGTTCTGATTCAATAGATTGGGGTCTGGGAGGAAACTGTTGGCCTGGGGACCACACTTAGAAACCATTGTTCTAGAGTTGCTTCTCATGGAGTAAGTAGACACAAGGGCTCCAGTGGACACATGGCCCACCAGGACACTTTGGTGACTCTGCACTTCTTATATGTGGGATGCTGTCCTAAGGAGATGTGTATACGACATAAATATACAGGCACACACACACACATATATACATATACATATATACACACACATATATATGTATGTGTATATATGTATATGTATATATATGAAATTTAATACTTCTAATCACCCTGGAGTCTAGGGAATTATTATCTCTCCCCATTTTTCCACTGGGAAGAGAGGTTTAGAAATGTGCCTAGTAGAAGATCAGTGAAGATGAGGCTTCATCTCCCTCTCCCTCTCCCTCTCCCTACCCCTCTCTCTCTCCCTCTTCTTGCCATGCAGATGGCAAAGTGGAATGGAGCCTGAGGGCTGCCCTCTATGAATCCAAACGCATACAGAAGATGTTTCTTTCTACTGCGCTACCTCATGTATGTCTGTCCAATGGCAGGAGTCAGCTCCTGGCTGTGCTATCAGCTTCCTCACTGTCTCATAGGGTGATGAGAGTGGCTGAGCACCCATACCCAGCAGTCAACTGTCCTCATGATTGTGGATGGTGGATGGAGAAGGAATGAGGCAAGAATTTGCCTTGGATTCTTGTGTTTAGTCCAGTCAAAGGCTGGAGGGTTCGTGTGCGTGCTTGGAGCTCTAGTCTCACAGGCAGGGCACCTGGCTTGATAGGAGTGAGCATTATCTGTGTTTCCCATATGAGGACTCTCTTTCCTTAGTGATCTGCATCTTCATTCTGTTGAGATGCTCAGTGGGCCAGCCTTTCTGTTTCTCAAGAGGCTTAAAAAAATAATAAATGGACCGGGGCTGGGGAGACAGCTCAGTGGATAAAGCATTTGTTGTGAAAACATGAGGACTAGAGTTTGGATCCCTAGCAACCATGGAAAAGCCAGGCAGGCATGGTGGATGCGTGTAATCCCAGCATTCCAGGGACAAACTGACTAGCTAATGCAGCTGAACCCTGGCTCAGCTGAGAGATGCTACCTCTCCAAGTAAAAGTGGAGTGTGCTTGAACACAACTGGACATCAATTTCAGGCCTCCGAACACATGCAATACAAACATGTGCATGTGCACCTACATTTATGTACACTTTTAACCACGTGAACATGCATACTATCATGCATATCACATATGCAAATACAGGCAGAGTGAATGAATGAATCAATCAATGAAAGAATAAGTGGATGGGTTGTTAGTCTGTTTTAGTTTAGTCTACTACTGTTTATAGATATGTGGTCATAATCAAGTTATTTAGCTGTGGGCATGGGTGGTATTTTCGTTTTTCTTGTTATCGATTCTTTTCTCTGCCTCCTCACTGATTCCTCAAATCCTTCCTCACCCACTTCCACTCTGCAGACAACCCAGTGGCTGGAGATCCTACAGCGGCTTTGCCTGCATGATCAGTTGTCAGTGCAGCACCGGGGCCTGGTCATTGCCTACAACCTGTTATCAGCAGATGCTGAGCTGGCGAGGAAGCTGGTGGAAAGCGAGCTGCTGGAGATCCTGACTGTGGTGGGAAAGCAGGAACCAGATGAGAAGAGAGCAGCTGTGGTCCAGACAGCCCGGGAGTGTCTTATCAAGTGCATGGATTACGGCTTCATCAAGCCGGTGTCATAGAGCGTGGTCCACAGGGATGCTGGGCTTGGTCCTGAACTGGGAAGAGTTGAGTCGTGAGCTGGGTCCTCCCAAAGTGTCAGCTCAGCAAAGGATCACAGCAGTGCCAATGATGTCTCATTACAAAGGAAAGACTGGGGTGTCTCCTGATTTGTGACTCTTCCTCACAAATCAAGTGTTCCTGCCTCCCTAAATCTGTCATATCCCAGAAATTTCTAGGGTGAGTTCTCTCTGTGATCAGAAAGCAAAGCAGGCAATTCTGTCTATCGCTATTCTGCAGGCCAGATAATGGGCTGTAGACTGATTTTTTTGTTTGTTTGTTTGTTTTGTATTAAAAAAAAAAGCTGTGTAGTGGCAAGGAAGGAATTAACAGGTGTGTGACCATAAAGCTCAATGCTGTCGTTCAATTCAGATGCTAATCTTGGTTGATTTTCATGACCTTTCTCCTATACCACGTGTCTCAACTACTTGTGCCCCATCTAAGCCCCATGCCCACCCCTGTCACCTGATTTCAATGGTAACACAGTTTATGCTCACAGTGGGACATGGCTCATTTCAGAAAGTCTTTCATGCAAGCTGGATATGGCAACTACCAAAAAGATCAACTCAAAGTCCCCTGAGCAAAACATAAATAAGGATTAATGAGTATATGTTAGTCACCCAGGGAAAGGTCTGACATTGCTAGACCCAGCTCAGGTCAATGTCATTACCAGTCTTATTCTGTGTCTCTGTGTTTTTCTTCCTCTTAGTTCCACATCTGGTCTCTGCATTCCTTCAAGTTGACCTCATCTTGTGGTGCGCTCTCTGCATGTGCTAGTAAAAGCAGACACTAGCAGCTCTGGACTTATATAGTTGTTATGGTTCATTACAGAAGAGAAGAGGAAGGCCCAATAGCCTAGCAGATCCCCACAGACAGATTGATTAGGGTTAGAAAGGAATCTGTACTTTGGACAAATGAAAAAGAATGTATATCCATGTATTATGCTTGGCCACAGAAGAGCAATTCACTTGTGGAGATCTGTTTCTCTGTTAATATGAACTTCCTAGGGTGATTAAGAATGATAAATAAGGGCTGGAGAGAAGGCTTAGTGGTTAAGAGCAGGGCTGCTCTTCCAGAGGACCCAGGTTCAATTCCCAGCACCCATATGGTAGTTTCACAGCTGTCTGTAACTCCAACCCCAACAGATCGAATGCCTCCTTGGGTAGTGCAGAGATGTTATGTACAGACTTACACACAGTCAAACCATCCATAAATATAAAATTAAAATGAAGCCAGGCATGGTCACATATCAGTTATCCTGCATATCAGATATTTACCTTACAATTCATTAACAGTAGCAAAATTTCAGTTGTGAAATAGCAACAAAATAAATGACTGCGTGGTGGTGGAGCATGCCTTTAATCCCAACACATAGAAGGCAGAGGTAGGTGCTCGAATTTGAGGCCAGCCAGGACTACAGAGTGAGTTCCAGGACAGCCAAGGCTATACAGGGAAACACTGTATCGGAAAAAGAAAAAAAATGAAAATGAAAACAAACAAACCCAGAAGGCTATTGTCAAATATATTCACTCTTGTGTGTCTCAGTGAGTGGACCACACTTAATGAAGGGTCAACAGTTGGTGCCACATCTGAACTACTAGTACACAAGAAGCAGAGGCAGGGGCATTATGAGTTTGAGGCAATTCCCAGCTACACAGCAAAACAGTGACTAAAACAAACAAACAACCAAAAACCACTTCTGACATCAGCATTGGGTAGAAAGTGACATTCAGAGTTTTGGCCCTTGATACAATAATTATTTTGGTACAATAAATATAATTGTTCAATATCCCAGGGATATCAGATGGAAGGGGGTGAGTGTGGCAGAAGCAAAGACAGAAATACAAAGAGAGACAGAGAAACAGAGGCAGAGATGGAGATGGAGACAGAGAGACGGAGAGATTGATTGATTGATTGATTGATTATTGACTATTGGAATGTTGTGCTGTCAGGCTGTGGGTATTCCCTTTCACTCTCAGAGATCCCTCTCAGACTCTCAGATGTAAAAGGGAGAGATGCATTGGTCAGTTAGAGTTCAACTCAGTGTGCGGGACAAGGTCTGTGGAAGGTTTCCAGAGGTGAGAAGTTTCTCTAACACAGGAGTATTTATTAGATAGACTCTTGAAGACTGGCACTGTCACCTCCTCCTGTTCCCTAGAGGTGCACACAGCTACAACAGGTGTCAACATGACAACCTGAGTTCCTCAGATCTTTTCACATGCACTCTGGCGTACAATCTGCCTGCCCTCACATGGGCGGTTTTCAGTAGGAAACTGTGCTTATTAGACCTTTATTCTGACAGAATGACAGTCAACATTGGGCCATGGCCTTTTAAAAATATATACATTAATTAGCAATAAATGGCTTGCTTGACTTCTGCCCAGACTCTCCTTGTTCTCCTTTTCCCACGTTTAGGGGCGAGTGGGACCAGTAAGCTATTTACTGGAAACATCTCTCATATGTATGCTCACAGCCCAATCTACTTTCTTTCTTTCTTTCTTTCTTTCTTTCTTTCTTTCTTTCTTTCTTTCTTTCTTTCTTTCTTTTTCTTTCTTTCTTTCTTTCTTTCTTTCTTTTTTCCTTCCTTCCTTCCTCCCTCTCTTTCTTCCTTCCTTCCTTCCTCCCTCTCTTTCTTTCTTTCTTTCTTTCTTTCTTTCTTCCTTCCTTTCTTTCTTTCTTTCTTTCTTTCCTTCTTTCTCTTTTTTCGAGACTGGGTTTCTTTGTGTAGTCCTGGCTGTCCTTGAACTCACTCTGTAGACCAGTCTGGCCTCGAACTCAAAAATCCACCTGCCTCTGCCTTCTAAGTGCTGGGGTTAAAGTGCCACCACTGCCCAGCAGCCCAACTTATTTTCAATCTCATGAGACTGGTTGAAAAAAATCTCATCTCTGCGGGGGTGGAGAGACCACATTCTTTAGTGCAAGCTTTTGGCTGTCAGTCCAAGAACAGCCAGGGAAAGCCAGTGGACTTGCTGATGAGACTGAACTCCTGAATCTGATTTTTGCTGCTTCTCATTGTCTGGATGAATCATCGTTGTGTGAGTCAGTCAAGATGTGCTATGGGAGGGACCTGGAGAGATGACTCAGTAAATCCCCAGGACCTGAATTTCATCACTATGGTCCATTTAAAAATCTGGGTGTGGCAACCAAGGAGTACACATGGAGTGACTCATTGCTCCAGCTGCATATCTTTTTTTTTTTTTAAAGATTATTTTATGAATATGAGTGCACTGTTACTGTCTTCAGACACACCAGAAGAGGGCATCAGATCCCATTGCAGATGATTGTGAGCCACTATGTGGTTGCTGGGAATTGAACTCAGGACCTCTGGAAGATCAGTAAGAGCTCTGAACCGCTGAGCCATCCCCTTCCAGCCACCTGTGTAGCAGAAGATAGCCTTGTCTGGCGTCAATGGGAGGAGAGGCACTCACTTGACTCAATGAGGCACTGAAGGCTCAATGTCCCAGTGTAGGGGAATGGGAGGGTGAGGAGGCAGGAGTCGGTGGATAGGTGGGGGAACACCCTCATAGAAGCAGGGGGAGAGGGGAAAGGATAGGAGGTTTGGGGGGGAGGACTGGAAAAGGGGATAACATTTGAAATGTAAATAAAGAAAATTTAAAGGAAAGAAAGAAAAAGAAATCTGGATGTGGTAGTGAGTGTTTGTGATAGTACTGCTGTGGGGTGGAGCCCAGGTGGATTCCTGATTGCTTTCCAGCCAGCCAATCCTGATTGATGAGCCCTACACATCAGTGAGAGAGCCTGTCTTAAAAAACAAGGCAGGAGCTGGAGAGAGGGTTCAGCAGTTCAGAGCACTTAACTTATAGAAGACCTAGGGTTTGATCCCAGCACTCACAGGGTGGAAACTGCAAGTAATTTTGATCCTAGGGTATGCAATGCCCTCTGATCTCCTTGGGTACCCGAATTCATGTGATGCACATAAACTCAGTGGGAGCACACAGATGCACACAAAGGTTTTAAAAATATAGAAGCAAACAAATAAAACCAGGGTGGATGACTCTCAGGGAGAAATGACTCTGGGGAGATGAGTCTTTGGCTGCCGCATGCCCATACGGAAAAGCACAGTCGCCCACATGCATACCCACTTCAAAACAGAAACCGGTAATTGTTTAGGGTTTGCAGAGGTGGCTCAGCGGAGAAGAGCACAGCCAGTTCTTCCAGAGGACCCAGATGAGATTCCTAGCACCCACTTATACATGCATACACACACACACATGCACACAATCATACAGATACATACACACAGATAAATACACACAACCACACACACACACACACACACATATATATACACACACACAAACATACACCCCTGTTATTTTAAAATGAATGAATGTCACCTGGAGCCGTTTACTTGTTTTTTAAAGATTGTGTGTCTGTGGGAGGACAGTATGTGCACATGAATATGGGTGCTGAGCAGACCTGAGGTCTCAGATCCCCCGGGGCTGAAGTTACAGGTAGTTTTCACCCATCTGAGTGGTGAGGACTGGACTGGGGTCCTCTGGGAGAGCAGTATGCTGAGCCCTCTCTTCAGCCCGCTGGAGCAGTTTGATGTTCAAGGAAAAGTGGACCAGAATGCAGAGGATTTTCACAAACCTTTTGTCTCACACAAGGATATCTGCTGCACAGTAGCACATTTGTTACAACTGATGAACCTACACTGGCATAGCATAATGATTCAAAGTTCACAGGCAACGTTAGGATTCCCTCTGGGTTGTGTGGCCTGTGGATTTTGACAAAGACGACCATTGCGGTATACACGGAACAGTCTCTCACTGCCTACAACCTCTCTGAGCGCAGGGCCAGCAAGGTGGCTTCTTGCTTTTCAGTGGCACACCCAGGAAATGTGTTGGTTAAGAAGCTGATTTCCTTGTTATCAAGAATTCGAAAGTTTCTCCAGCTCTTACAGGGCCTACCTTTTGTTTTGTTTAACAACTTCAGAGTGAAAGAAAGCATGTGTGCAGAAAGTGACTGGAAAGAAGGGCAAGTGAGGGGCAGTCCAGTTCCAAGCTGACTCCTGTGCCTTCTGCTGCGTTTGGTGCCTCACTGTGGACTCCCCTGGTGCTGATTCAAATCCCTTAATACCTTGGAAGTATTTTTTCCTCCAGGCTCTAGATTAAAACCTCAGTCTCCCTTAATTCCATCATATCAAGTTAATGTGCTTTGGCTTTATGACTTTGTTTTTTTAATTTTTGTTGTTGTTGGTTTTTTTTGTTGTTGTTGTTTGTTTTTTTTGTTTGTTTGTTTTTTGAGACAGGGTTTCTCTGTGAAGCCCTGGCTGTCCTGGAACTCATTCTGTAAACAAGGCTGGCCTGGAACTCAGAGATCTGCCTGCCTCTGCCTCCTGAATGGCTATGAACTTCTCTTTTAAAAATGTATATTTCACGGCTGAGTGATTTCTTCCTGCTTGATAGGTTACAAGAAGAACCCCTTAGTTATAAATGTTCATTATATATACTTTTTTAAAGATCTTATTTATTTTTCTTTTATGTGTATGGGTGTTTGCCTATGGCTGTATCTGTGAACCATGCACATGCAGAACTCTTTGAGGTCAGAAAAGGCATCAGATCTCTGGCAACCGGAGCTACAGAGAGTTGTGAACCATCACATGGGTGCTGGGAATTGAACCCAGATCCACTGGAAGAGCAGGGAGTGCTCGTTAACTCTAAGCCATCTCTTCAGCTTCTCAAGCAATTGTTCTTAACATTTAGCGTGAACATCTCATGAACTGCCCAAAAGTTTCCACTTTCCACTAGGGAAATGTCCTAGGGAGCTCAGACTTCCAGGACACTCCAAGAAAGCAGGGTCTGATTTTTTTTTTCTTACTGAAAAATTCATAACACAGCTGCTGTAGCTCTAGCTTGAAGCTTCTATTTATATAAAAACAAAATAAAAAGGTCATAAAATGCTTTCATTACAACTGGCTTGCATTTATTTGTTTTATATGCAGGTGTGTGTGTGTGTGTGTGTGCATGTGCCATGGTGTGCAAATGGAGGTCGGGGGTAACTGGTGGGAGTTAATTCTCTCTTTCCACCATATAGTCTTGGGTATTGAACTGAGGTTGGCAGTAAGAGCCTTTACCTCCTGAGCCATCTTGGCCCCAAATTGCTTTTCCGGTTAAGAGCTATGTTTTGCTACCTTCCACTTCCAAGGAGATCAG
The DNA here is from genome assembly GCF_008632895.1 of Mastomys coucha. NCBI lineage: Eukaryota > Metazoa > Chordata > Mammalia > Rodentia > Muridae > Mastomys > Mastomys coucha. Next base: position 78,719,434 of record NW_022196911.1, read on the forward strand.
CTGCCATCGAACCTTCCTTTCTCCCTGTCAGCACTGTGTTACCTCTCTGGTACTGATAGCATCCTTATGGTCATCACAGACAACCAGAATGACCTCTTTTTAAATTAAATTTAATTTATTTCCATGTACATTTTTTGTTTTTAATACATCCAAACCACAGTTTCTCTTCCCTCCATCCCTCCCAGTGTTGTCCCCTATAGCCTACCTGCTCTTCAGGCTCCTACAGTTTTTCCTCCCCCTTTTCCGTGGGGTTTCCAGAGTTCCAAGGGGAGAGATCCGATGGAGATGTCCAATTTTGTCTCTCTCCTTCTCTCTGTCTGATCTTTGGCTCTGATGACCTCTTTATTTTAAGGTCAGTTGATTCACAGCCTCTGGTTCATCTACTGTCTTAATTCTCTGCCAGGAAATACCACGTGCTTTCCAGTTTGCTGGAGTAGGAAGTGGGAGTCTTTGGAAAGCCACTTCTCTCCGTGCCAGCATTCATTCTCAGTAGGTGAAAAGTTGTCTGCTGGCGGTTTGGGGGTAAAGCCCAAGCTTGGCACCCCCACCCCCAATAAGCTGAGCTCAGCCACCTGTCCTTAATACAACAATTAGAGAAATAAGCACTAGTGACAAGCAGAGAAAGATTTATTCAGTGTGGCCTCATCAGGAAAAGGATCAAACAAGGAGGCCCAGTGACCCACAAGTCCTTCCAGGCGCTGATGTGAAGCTTCACAGTTAAACAGAGGCTGAGGGTGTGCAGAATTAAGTACTCCTGGTCAAGGTGTAGTCTTGCTAGTAAATTGTCCCATTGCTGACTGGGTTCCGTTTATCCTGCAAGATGCTCTGACAAGTTGTCAGAGCTGTGGGAAAGCTCTTCAAGAGAGTTGGCTCCACCTCTGGCTGCCACCAGCCTCTCTCCTTTTTCTAGTGTGAAGCAATTTCCAAGTCCTCAGGGCCCCCTGCCTCAGTGGTCTGACAATCCAAAGGGAGGGCACTCTCTAAAGTATTTTTGTCAAGGTCATTGCAATCTGAGGGAAAGTGCAGAAAGAAAATTCTAAGCCACTTCTGTTTTTCTGTTCTTTCAACAGGAAATTAAGACTCGATCGAAGGACTAAGCTTCCTGAGAAGACACCTACCCAACTGGGACAGGAAAAAACGTCAGGGCACTCTTGAACCTCCAGATAGGAGGTGCTCCGAGGGTCAGAAAGCAGGATCGATTCTTCCTTCATTAACTATACTATGCATTGTTCCTTTAAACAGATGTTGATAAAATGCCATTTTCCTCCTCCACTTTTTCAAATGGCAAACATTGTAAGGAGCATTGTAAGCGTGTCTATGAGTTTACTTTTAACTCACAGTCAGGAAAGGTTAAAGAGGCCAAGAAAGGTAGAGAGGTAGCTCAAATCTGAGTTTCATCTCTACAAAGCATGTGCTTGTAATCCCAGTGCTGGTCAGCCATCTTGGCCTACAGATGTGGTGAGTTCCAGACCAATGAAAGAGCCTGTCTCGGGGCTGGCGAGATGGCTCAGTGGGTAAGAGCACTGACTGTTCTTCCAAGGGTCCTGAGTTCAAATCCCAGCAACCACATGGTGTCTCACAACCATCTGTAATGAGATCTGACACCCTCTTCTGGTGTGTCTGAAGATAGCTACACTATACTCACATAAATAAAATAAATAAATCTTTAAAAAAAAAAAAAAAAGAAAGAAAGCCTGTCTCAAAACTCGAGGTAGATGGTGTTTACAGAATGGCAGGTGAAATGTCCTCTGGCCTTCTTGTATAAACACACATGTGCACATATAGCTGTACATATGTGTGTACGTGAACACATATGGAGTGTGATAAACGTATCTTTGCTTAAAGGGGAATATTATAAGCCAGTTATCTGGATTTCAAAGAGAAAATGTAAAAGGGCTGACCAAGCTTTATGCTCCTGGCTGCATAAAAGGGTGTGGTCGCCAGGTCCCCATTCCCGTGCCCCCCACCCCCATCCCAAAGTGTCATCAGTCACAAGGCTACAGAATCCAACATGAATCTCTCTGTGACATCCTTGGGCTTTTCATGGATCTGGACTTACTGACTGCACTCTCCAGCTGTGTCATGTTGACTGGAGGAGAAGAGAAAATGCTGGCAGCTGAGGACCTAACTAATAGAGGGATTATTAATGGCTTTAAATCTCTTTAGATTTCCCGCCCCCTTCCGCTTCCTTCAGCTTGCTTCTTTAGTCTATTGGGGAGGAGAGGGACCTGATTTGTTCCCCCAGTTCCAGGGGTTTTGGGGGTATCCATGCCTGAGTTGTTGTAAAGAGTAAGAGAAATACGGACTTGCCAGAATATTAAGCACAAAGAAGGACAGGAAAGGCGACAGTTGGCTTCAGGACTGGAGGAATGCTTAGGAGTTCCAAGTGTCACGGGGTCGGGAAATCTAGGCTGGAGTCAGTCCCCTGGGAGCTCGTTTCTCATCCGCCTCTACCCTCACCCCCAGTTGCAGCATATCCTGCTCTGGATCCTTGCGAACTACCCTGTCCCCTTCTTCAGTCCCCAAGCAGCCACTTGCCCTGCAGGAACAGGAGGGTAAAGGGAGAGGAAAACGGAGAAGGGGGGCGCTGGGGGTATCAACAATCTCGCATGTTTGGGAAGTGGAGACAAAGGAGAGCTTTGATTTTTCTGCCTCTTGTTCTTCCTGATGCCTCCACGGACCCACTATCCTGAAGTTCGCTCTCCTTAGTAAGCTGAAGACCTTGACCTGAGGGTTCCAGCAGAAACCGAGGATACCAAGGGACTTCCAGGCACTGAGGAGAGGGACCCTGGAGCAGTGGAGTCTGAAGTGTCCTGAGAAGGGCCAGGTAGGGTCGGGGAGGTTTGGGGAACGTGGGATTGCGCCAGGTTTCCTTCCCCGAGTGGCCATAAGAACTATTAACGCCCCTTCATCAAAGTGAAAAATAAGAAGAAAAACGCCCTCCTCTTTCTTAAAGTTAACTGAGGTTACTGGAAGCACTGGGGTTTCCTGGTCCACGCGAACAGGACTGTTTTCTGCACAGTGCCCCGCCCCGTGCGATGTCACTGAGCTCAGCTGATTTAAGGACAAGAGCCCGCAGGGTAGAGGTCTCCACTCTGGACCCAGGACATCATCTCTGACTCCAGGAGGCAGGCGAGCTGCGGACAGAAGCCGGTGGGTAACGGGTCCCCCACAGTCTTTTGTACAAGTTTTTATCAAAGCCAGGGTCATCAGGTTCCCCCCGTGAGGTTGTGGGGAGGCAGGGTGCTGCACCTGAATTCCAGAGTTCGCTTCCCTTTGGTTAACCCGGAGTGGTACCATCTAAGGATAGCCGGCATCTAGAGCCCATAAATTTGGGAGGTGGAGGGCGAGAGGCTTTGAGGCTTAGGTAGAGGAGCCCAAATCTTTTCAAACTAACCTTATGATTTGCTCTGTTGCACCTTAGAGCAATCTATCTGGTATCAGATGTCCCGAGGAAGGAGGCCAAATGAGGTCCTATCCCGGGGAAGAGACAGGGAGTGTCTGGTCTATCACCTCTAAACCTCTGGCTTGGTGCCCACTGACCCAGTGGAGCCCGCAGAGCGCAGTATCGGTGATAACTGATAAACACGTTTAGCAACAATTCAATGGGCAGTTTAAAGAAGCAGGTCTGCAGAGCGTGATTCCGTGACTTCTTCGTTTTCCTTTAAACAGGGTGGTTCTGAAAGCAGAAGTGACAGGGGAAGAGAGGGGAGAGAGATGAAGGCATTTGGTAGTAGTTCCTCAGGTCCTAGGGTTGGGGTGAGGTGGTGGCTGGTGGTTCAGAGGAAGTGTGGGCGCTGTGTGAAGTTCTCTTGGCCCCACCTACCCCAAAAGACCAAAGCTGGGTTTGGTTTGTCCTGCCTGGGAAATAGAAACTG
>NW_022196911.1:78723321-78744209 GCF_008632895.1 Mastomys coucha
GAGGGTTCCTGTGTCTCGACCTATACCAGAGCAGTGACTTAGTGCGACCGACCCCACTCTGAGCCAGAAGGAAGGGTTTAAAGGCCAGAAGGCATTTAAAATTTAAATGCCGCTATCTCTGTGAAAGTGAAAGAAGAGACTGAAATGACCTTGGGCTTTCCTGATGAGACAGGAGTTCTGCCCATCGGGAAGCAGAAATCCATTTCTGAATTATTGACGTAGCAGGAGGACTTTCAGGAGTCGCTGCTGGACCCAAATGGCAGTCTCTAAGTTCTAATGCCTGGGAGGGTTATTTTGTTGGTGAAAATATGAAACAAAACGAAAAAACTACTCTGCAAGGTCTCGAGGGAATTACTTCCTGCTCTTACATAACTGCCAGGCAGGGGAGGAGGCTTCTCTTCTGTGGTGCACAGTTTAGAAAGCCTGCTCTTCTCACCGCACAGTAGGTTTTCACCAAGAGGGCACTTGGTGGGTCTAATACTCAATATCCAGATTCATAAACTTATAACAAGCAAGGGAAAGGGAAAAGGAAAATAGAGATTAGAGGCATTTAAAAGTTTTAAAATGCCAAGTGAGACCTACACCCTTTAATCCCAGCGCTGGAGAGACAGTCGCAGGTGGATCTCCAGAAGTTCAAGACCAACCTGGTCTACACATAGTTCTAGGTCACCCAGGGCTGCATAGTAAGACCTTGTTTTTAAAAAAAGAAAAAAAGTCGCCAGGCAGTGGTGGCACACACCTTGAATCCCAGCACTTGGGAGGCAGAGGCAGGTGGATTTCTGAGTTCAAGGCCAGCCTGATCTACAGAGTGAGTTCCAGGACAGCCAGGGCTACACAGAGAAACCCCGTCTCGGAAAAAAAAAAAAAAGAAAGTCTCAAAGTGCAGTATGCAGAATTAGAGCCATTGGTTTTCTCTTAGATTTCATTTCTACAGGAAAAACAAAACAAAACAAAAAGCAAAACAGCAGATGGTTTGGTTTCTGGCAGTGTTGGGGAGAAAACTCAGGGTCTCCCACTCGCAAGGAATGTTCTTTAGTTGGTGGTTGAGTCTCTGAGAACCCCAAGGGTCCACGTTAGTTGACTCTGTTGGTTTTCTTGTGGAAAAATTTCCCAAGAAGGGAAATTCTTATAGTTCAGTGTGTTGAGTTTTTCTTTTCTATATTCAGAAAAGCTCAATTTGCTTGGGGCTAGAGAGGTGGCTTAGCAATCAAGAGCACTGCTTTCTCTTGCAGAAGACTTGATTCCTAGCTCTCCCAAGGCAGCTCACAGCCATCAGTAACTCCAGCTTTGGGGAATCTAACTCCCTTTCTGGCCTGCACAGGCACACACACGCACATACATACATGTAGACTCAATACCCAGATTCATAAAGTAAAAATAAATGAAGTTTTAAAAGGGCATCATTATTTTCTTTTATCGGTCTTGGTATTTAGCCTGCATGTATGTCTGTTCACTATGTGCATGCTGTACCTTTGTGGAAGCCAGAAGAGAGCGTCAGATTCCATGGGACAGAGTTACAGACAGTTGTTTCCACCATGTGGGACTGGGATTTGAGCCCAGGCCCTGTAGAAGGCCAGTGTTCTTTCACTGAGCCATCTCTCCACCCTTTCTTTCCTATATTATGCATTGAGTGTCATGTATATGAAACGTCTGCCTAACCCAAGGGAAAATGTTGAGGAAGAGACATATGAATCTGACCACACACTCTGTAGCAACCAAACCATAACCCCTGATTATTTAAAACTTGGTTGGCTAATAACTGGCAACTTCCTTAATTTTGCCTCCACTTCCTACTCAGGAAGCCAAATATGTTAAATTAATCATGAAGGATGCGCCACTTCTAGCAGGTTGCCTGTTTCCCCACTAATAACAGTCCCAGCCAGACCACACCCAAGCATAGCAAGCTTCTCAACTCACCTTCCTGTTATTAGATCCAGCCAATGGTGGTTGACTCTAGTTATAGTTAGCTCAGAATCAATATCACATTCTCAAGTGAGTGTTCTTAATAAGATCCACAGTTTTCTGGAGGTTCCAGCAAGACACCATCTCACCACGAGCTCGAGAGCTCAGCCTTTGGCCCGGTGAGTACCCATCAAGCCTCTTGTGCTTCGCCGATGGGAGGGAGCTTGTTGGGTCTGCACTGATGTGGTGAGCTTGGTTCTGCACTGATGTGGTGAGCGGTGACTGAGTTCTCTTTCTCTCTCTCTCTCTCTCTCTCTCTTTCTCTCTCTCTCTCTTTCTCTCTCTTTTAAAGATTTATTTATTATTATATATAAGTACATTGTAGCTGTCTTCAGACATACCAGATGAAGGCATCAGATCTCATTATGGGTGGTTGTGAGCCACCATGTGGTTGCTGGAAATTGAACTCAGGACCCCTGGAAGAGCAGTCGGTGCTCCAGCAGCTATTGCTCCAGCCTCCAACTCAGTTCTCTTTTACTGAGTTTTCAGCTACTCTTTCAGTTTTGTTAATGCTTCTCACTTGAGGGCAGCATCCTGGGTGGAGTCAGCCTATTCCGTTTTATCCTCTTCTCTCTTTTGTGTGCCCCATTAAGCATAACAATGAGAGTTGCAGGGCAGAACTGGCCCTATAGACCAGCGAATTTGCAATTCTCCCTGAACTGGAGTCCTTTAGACCAGGAATCATAGGTCACTAATAAAAACCAGATATGGGTCTCCATCTATCTTGAGTTTTTGTCATGAGATTCTAGCTTTGATCTAAAAAGTCATCTCTGGCTTGCAGCCAGCCTCTTGAGAGGACACAGATGGATGGGTCTGGGATCAAAGGTTGGTGACATGAGATGCAGGTGTGGAGAGAGTTTTCATTCTTCCTGTAGGCTGACAGCTCTTCAGGGTGTTCTATCTCTAGAACACTACTCATCTAGGAAAAAAACAAACAAACAAACTTGCTTCTTAGAGGTATGCTACCAAATCACGCACCTTCCTAAACGTCTAAGGTCTGCATCAAATTGCCAGCCTTATTGTTCCAAATAGTTACTAATTTTGTTCACGAAACTCTGCCAGGCATAGCTGCAGGAAATCTGCCTTTGCCTTTCTAACCGGATTTGCAGTGCATCGATATTCTATGAGTGTGTGCGTGCATACATGTGTGTGTCTACCTGTGTATGTGTACATGTCCACGTGTAACTTTTTTTGTTTGACACAAATAGTAACCACCTGGATCAGAGGATTCAAAAAATATCTTTTTGATAGTAACAATGATAAATTACTAATAAAATCACATTGGACTAAAAAAAAAAAAAACTTAGAAATTTCCTAGTCTTGATCAGTGGAGAGAGACAGCAATGAAGCAAGACAACAAACACCAGCATACTACACAGATTGCTTTTGATCAAGGAAGCTTCCTTCCTGGAGTCTACAAGTACTATTAGAAAATTTCTCTGGTTTTACAGCTGACTCGAGAGATTTTGCCACTCAGAGAACTTGACCAAAATAGTCCCCCAAACCACAGCATATGATCTGGTAAGATAGCTCAGTGAATAGAAGTGCTTGCATGTCGGCCTGATGACCTGAGTTCTATCCCAAATCCCACAAGGTGTGAGAGAACTGACCCCTGACCTCTTTGTGCATGCTGTGGCACTGGCCAGGGTATGCGCACAATACATTTTTAAAAGCAAGCAAACTCAAACGAGCAGTTCCCTGTGGCTATTTCTGTGTTGAAAGTGGCCATCCTACAGACTTAGCCTCTTTCATGAAGCTGGCCTCAAGCTATGTGGGATAACGGGCCAACTTTAGAAAGACGTCCTTAAACTTCATTTACCACCTGCTTGTTCTTGTTCTAGTCTAATGGTTCTATCTCTCTGGGTTTCAGGAAAAGGTTTCAGCTAAAGGCGGAGAAGATGAGTTTCCTGGCAGATTTGGAACTGAACTTTGCAGAGTGTATAATGGATGGAGGAAGAGCCACCCTTGGGGTTACGCAAAGGGTGGGCATGGACGCCACTCACCGGATGAGACAGAACGAAATTATCTCGCAAGCCGTGTGCGCTCTACTGAATTCCGGTGGCGGAGTGGTCAGGATTGAGATTGAGAACGGAGACTATGATTTTGAGAGGGATGGAGTAGGCCTGAATCTGCCACCATTGTTTAGAAACCATTTAGACGAGATGCTGCATGGAAAGTTCTTTTTAATATATGTGAGTTCGTGGGATGTGGCAGCCTCACACGTGCGGCTCGCAACTTTGTGTTCCAATTTGTACCACAGATGTGGGACATTTACTGAAGTCATGGATTCTGAAGAAGCCCTGTCATTCCTCAGAAAGGTCCAGGATCCTAAGAATCGTGGTGATCCTGTCTCACTAAATCTACAGGAAGCTTCTGATTTGTTTGATAGCCCGCAGCTCCAGTACCTGGAACAACTCAACTTTACAGAGTCCCCACACGTTGAATTTCAAATGTTCTCGGCAGACCTTTCACAGGGCATTAGAGAGAGACTTCCCAAGTGTGTTTCTGCACTTGCCAATTCTGAAGGGGGCTATGTGTTTTTTGGTGTGCATGATGAGACCCGTCAAGTCATTGGATGTGAAAAGGAAAAAATAAATCCTCCCAACTTGTTGTCTACTATCGATGCCTGTATCAGGAAGATGCCTGTCTATCACTTCTGTGGACAAAACCACAAAGTGCAATATGCCCTCAAATTCCTTGAAGTTTATGATAAGAAGGCCCTCCATGGGTATGTCTGTGCAATCAGGGTAGAACCATTCTGCTGTGCTGCATTTGCCAAAGCACCTGATTCCTGGGAGATAAAGGACAATAATATGAAGCAGCTAACCACAAATGACTGGGCCTCTTGGATGATAGAAACCGACCCAGGTCAGGGAACAAGACGGAAATGATAAAATGTTTGCTGGGGGGTGGGGTGGGGTGGGGTGGGGTGGGGTATGTGGCAAGGCAGGAGGAGCAGGGGCAGGGCCGGGCATGGGATGATAGAGAGAAAAGAGAGATGTGAAATTCTTTGGAATTTTGGGGAAGATATTAATTCCTACAGATGGTAGGTCACTGTCCTTCCCTCTGACTATTCTTCTTGAATATTCTGCATGCATCAGAATGGCAGTCCCATTAGAGGTTTGATGCAGGGACAATCTGAAACAGTCACTTTGGTTCCACATCTTTTCTTTTCTTGTTAATTTTTTGAGTCAGGTTAGCCTAGGCTGGCCCCAAACTCAAAACCCTCCTGCTGCAGTCTTCAAGAGTATTGGGTGACAGGTGTGAACGCCTGGCACAGCTTTCCTCATGTTCATAAGAAGTCATGTTAAGACTTCTTCCTTGCTGGGCAGTGGTGGCACATGCTTTTAATCCCAGCACTTGGGAGGCAGAGGCAGGCAGGTGGATTTCTGAGTTCAAGGCCAGCCTGGTCTACAGAGTGAGTTCCAGGACAGCCAGGGCTACACAGAGAAACTCTGTCTCGAAAAACAAACAAAAAGAAAAAAAAAAAAACAAAACAAACAAGCCAACAAACAAAAAGGTCCATTTCAAAATTACTCAGCATCCTATACCATCGACCGTCACATCTTCTATTCACATAAACTAGTATTCTAAAAACGTAAAATAATTTTATTTCAATATGATTAAATATTAAAGATTTGGAGAGGTGGCTCAGAGGTTAAGAGCATGGGCTGTTCTTGCAGAGAACCTGGGTTTGGTTTCCAGCTGATCTGCACCGGAAATGCAAATATCTGCAAATCACAGCTTTGAGTTTAACACGACTTAGCTAAGAAGTGGAGTCTGCCCTTTGTATACTCAACTGTTGTTTCATGTTTTCTCAGTGCTTCCCAGTTTCCCTCAGATGATCCCCAGGAGGAGCATGCTAAACACCACACCCTGCAGCAGGACTGTGTTCATACATAAGTATCTGAAATGTGTGGAGGAACTGCAGAAGGATTACTTTCCAGGTACCTGTCATTCCTGGCCACTTTGGAATAGGTTGATTGTTCCCATATTTGGAGGGGGAAAGCCTTGATCTGAATGTCCATACAAAACCACCTATGGAAAGTTTAGACAGGGGCTGGAGCTATGGTTTAACAGTTAAAAGCACTGGCTGCTCTTTCAGAGGACCTGGGTTTGATTTCCCGCACCCACATGATGGCTTACAACCATTACCACAATTGGTAAGTATGTTGCAATATAGTTGTAGAATTCAACATTAGCAGTGAGAATGAGTGCACTAGCGCCATGTGCAAGCACAGGGCTGAGTGTGGACTATGTCCAGACACATCTTGTCGTGATCTTGTTCATGGAGTTTTCTTGGTTCTTTTATTGATTACAAAATGTTTTGAAACATTCTAGTGTTCCTGGTTTGTTTTTTTTTTTTTTTTTTTTTTTTTTTTTTTTTTTTTTTTTTTTTTGGTTTTAGTTATTTTATTATTACCCTTTGCATATGGCCAGGATATAGAACAAAGATATAATTTAGTAAGCAATTATACCATGAAATTTGTGTAACTACCTAGATAAAATAAGTAACTAGAGCTTTTCAAATGATCTGCTACCATTTCTTTTCAGATTCTCTTCTTTTGATGGCTTGTGGAAAATGGCTACCATTTTTCTCTTTCATCTTCCCCTTCTTTCTCTTCTTCTTCCTCTTCCTCTTCTCTTTCTCTTTCTCCTCCTTCCTTCTCCCTTCTTCCTCCCCCTACACACCCCTTTTTCTTTCTTTCTTTTTCTTTCTTTTTTCTAAGACAAGGTTTCTCTGTGTGGCCCTAGGTGTCCTGGATCTCAGAGTTAAAGTTGTTGTCACAACACCCAACACTTTTTTTCTATTTTAGGCAGTATAATACACTTTTTTCTCTACAAATAACTGACATGCTCAGAGGATAAATTCTGAGTAGTAACAATTGCTTATAAATTTAGATGAACATTTCCAAAGTGCAGTCCAAAATAGATGCCCAGACCCATATTCACCAATATGGTTTTTACCATGGTGGCTTTCTTCTAGAAGAATCTTAGAAGCATTTTGTTGTATCAAAAAGAAAAGAAGAATCCAATAGTATTTTGATGGCCAATATATTCAGTGAGCTTATTTGGAGAGAATTATCAATTTTACAATAGTAAATTTTCTCATGGTTCAACATGAATTGTCTGGCTAAGCACATAAATCTTTCCTTCATTTTGCTAAAACATAACAATCTATGACTTTATTAACTCTGAATAATAACATTGCTAATTAAACTGTAAGATGTGTGGATTATGAGACATTGAAATACATTTACAATCAATGAAATGTGGTGTATATCTTAATAATTTCAAGGCTTTATAACTTTGTTCTTTCATATGTTAATGTCATTCTTGGAGTGGGCTTTTTTGTGATTCTAACTTCTGATGGTGATCTGCCCAAGTGCAGGAAAAGCTTAGTTCTTTCTAAGTAAACTTCTTAATTCGAAAAGAAAAGGTAATTCTGAGTAGCCTTTCCTATATTTATGAATTTTTATTTCTTGTACTTGTTTTACTTCATTGGTTAATTATTCCAAAAAAATAATATTAAATTGAAATAGCAATAGAAAAAATGTAGTAAGATGCACTTTGAGTTCAGTCCATTTTGATAAAAGATAACTAGTATTTCTCTTAGCCCATATAAACTTTACTGGTGTGTCCAAGTTGTCTGTGTATCTAGTTTATGGTACCAGCCATATGGTCAACTACCTTTCATTTTTCTTTAGAATCTGCATATTGTTCTCTATAATACTTTAAAAAATTGTTTGGGGGTAGAAAGATGGCTCAGCAGTTAAGAGCACTTGTTGCTTGTGTAGGGACCCTGGTTTGATTCCCAGAACCCACATGGTGACTAACAAACACTTGAAATTCCAGCTCCAGGAGATCAGATCTTACCTTCTGGTCTTAGCAGGCATTGTATATGCACATACTACACAGCCATTCATGCAGACAAAAAAATCCATATGCATAAAAAAAACCCTCAAATCTTTTTTTAAAAAATTAAAAAAAATTAATTGTTTAAAATTCTATCACTTGGAATGTCTATTGTTCATCCAACAAAACACAGAAATAAGGACTCATCCTTGGCTTCATTTTTGTACCTTGATTTGTAAATACAGATTTCTGTTTGAATTTGATTTTTGTTGTTGTTGTCGTCTTTATTTGTTAGAGAGAGTCTCACTAGGTAGTCCTGGATGTCCAAGAACTCACAAAGTAAACCAGACTGACCTTGAACTCACCAAGGTCTGCCTGCTTCTACCTCCCAAGTGTGAATTTGATTTTTTTTTTAATGAAAGGATTCATAGTTTGGGTTATATTTTAATCAGGATTTGTAATCCTCCAAAATTTTTAGAAACAGATATACATAAAATAGCACACATAGGTATCCACTATATCATTTATTAATAGTACTCATCTAAAAACTCCTTATATGTGTCTTGCATCTTTATATATATATTTATACATACAATATATAAAAATCTTTAAAAGACCTCACAATGAACCTACATAAGGTAGACATTCTTGTACAGTTTTAGATGTTAGCACACCCATAGCTTCATGTAACCACCATCACAGTCACAAAACACAAAACAGTTCCATCATTCACAAAGGAAACCACCTTCATGCTGCCTCTCCTCTAACAGACTGTCCTATCTCATAACCTGTGGCAGATGTTGATTGTTTGCTCTCACTGGCCAGCATGTGGGTTTGTCAAGGGTCCAGTTGGCTCTCGAATGCTTTTCTCTATATCCTCATCTCTCTCTCTTTGTCTCTCGCTTTTGGAAACACAAACTGTGTAGAGTTATCCGGACGGACTGTGGTGCTTGTTGCCTTCATGTTTACACAGGCTTCTCCTTTTTTTAAGATGGTCTCACTGTGTGTCTCTGGTTGGCCTCAAACCCACAGAGATCTACTTGCCTCTGCCTCCTGAGGGCTGAGATTAAAGACACATTCCACCACTCCCAGCTCATGCTTCTCCCTTTATTAGCTCTATTCTTATATCCTTCCGCTAGCTAACTAAAGGGGCATCCTGGAGGCTCAACCCAGCTGTCTTTTTTTTTTTTTAGATTTATTATTATATCTAAGTACACTGTAGCTGTCTTCAGAGACACCAGAAGAGGGCGTCAGATATCATTACAGATGGTTGTGAACCACCATGTGGTTGCTGGGATTTGAACTCAGGACCTTCGGAAGAGCAGTCAGTACTTTTAACCGCTGAGTCATCTCTCCAGCCCTCTTCTTTTCATAAAGACTTACAACTATCTTTTTTCCTAGCTGTACTTCCCACTAATGTTCAAATAGTCCAAGAGAGGCTCTTTCTTGCTGCCTTTGCTACTTTGTTTTCATTGTTGTCCATGTTGATTGCAGCTGGTTATGGGCACCCCCAGACTCAGGATTGCTTTTCTTTTTGTTACTAATATAATTAAGACTGATTGACACATGGTAGGACTCAAAGGTCGGCAGATCTACATCATATAATGGTGAAGTAGAGTAAGACTAATATTACTAGATACTGATTTGTTTAAAGATTTATTTCATTTTCTTTATTTTATGTGTATGAGTACACTGTAGCTGTACAGATGGCCATGAGTTATCATGTAACTGCTGGGAATTGAACTCAGGACCTCTGCTGGCCCACTCACTCCAGCCTTGCTCGCTCCAGCCCCATTCACTCCAGTGTAATACATTATAGCTGTCTTCAGATGCACCAGAAGAGGGTGTCAGATCTCATTACGGGTGGTTGCGAGCCACCATGTGGTTGCTGGGATCCGAACTCAGGACCTTCAGAAGAGCAGTCAATGCTCTTACCCGCTGAGCCATCTCGCCAGCTCGATACTGATTTGTTTAGTGATTTACTTAAAGCACTGCTTGGATCATCTGTTGGCCAAACATGGCTTCACTTGCCACCTAAAACAGAATGACATGGAGAAACAGCTAATAAATAAATAAGTAGGTCCTGGCCCTTTAAATCCTGCCAACTGCCACACTCTTCTATAAAATCTTGCTTGCTTGCTTCCTCCACCTAGTGGTTTTAGAGTGTAATGTGTTATTACAGACTGGGCATGGGCTTGAAGGTTTTCCAGAACTGTCCTGGCTTTTGTCCACTGGTAGCATCTCCTCTCTTCCACTCTCATTGGTGTTAGAGTGCTTATTCTAGAAAGATTCCCACAGCAATGGTGATTATTAGCTTGTCTCTGATTCATTCCGATTCTTTCCTTGTGTAGTGTCACCCGAAGGGATTACATATACTCCAGAAGATGTCTATAAGGACCTCTTCTCAGACTACAGAGGACTAAGAAACTTAATAAATATGGAAACGCGCTGCTTCTCTCAAGGCATATTGATCTTCTCCTACAGCTGGGCTGTGGATCTAGGTCTTCAACGGAGGCAAGATGTCATCTGTGACGCTCTTCTAATTTCCCCGAACAATGTTCCAATCCTGTACACCATTTGCAACAAGTGGGATCTGGGGAACAGGCACTATTCCATGACAGTCGCCCGCACCCTGAAGCAGAGGCTGGTGAACGTGGGTGGCTATACTGGAAGATTAGGCATCATTCCCTTGGTCTTACAGTTGGGTTCTGACCAAAGAGTAAGGAATGATTTAGGAATGTCGGTTTACCCGGAATCCTATAACTTCACAACCATACAGCAGGTGGAAGCTCTGTTGCAATCTCTTGTGATCATCTTGTTTGGGTTCAGACCCCAGTTAAATGAAGAGTTAAACTTTGAGCCAGAGACTGTGGCCCTACTCACAGATCAACAGTATGGGTTGCTTTCAATGAATCTGAGTAAGCACAGAGAGCTGTTTGTGCATGGCTCACCTGGATCAGGGAAGACCACTCTAGCTCTCATGATCGTGGAGAAGATTAGGAATGTGTTCAGGTGTCAAGCTGAGGACATTCTTTACATCTGTGAGAACCAGTCTTTGAAGAGGTTTGTGAGGTACGCAGCCTGACTCTTCATTTCTTTCTGGTGGGCAATTTTAATGGGTGTGGCTTTCAATGGGTGTGGCTTTCAATGGGTGTGGCTTTCAATGGGTGTGGCTTTCAGTGGGTGTGGCCTTCACAGGCTAAGCTCTGGGTTGTTGCTGCCGTGCTCAGGAACTATTCCTATCTATTGGGCTGACTTGATTTGCTTAGCTGAGGAAATCTGACTGTGTTTCTTACGCTTTCAGCAGGAAAAACACTTGCCAGGCAGTGACACGGAAAACCTTCATGAAAAATACCTTTGATAACGTGAAACATATCATCGTGGATGAAGCTCAGAATTTCCGAACCGAGGAAGGGAACTGGTATGCAAAGGCAAAAGCCATCGTTCAAAGAGGGAGAGATGGCCCAGGAGTTCTCTACATTTTTCTGGATTACTTTCAGATCAATCACTTGTGTTGCAGTGGCCTCCCTGAGCTCCAACACCAGAAGCCAATACTGAAGCTCACCACAATGCTCCGCAGCGGAGACAACATAGCCAGCTATCTTCAAGATATAATGCATCAAATCAGACAAAATCCTCCCCCAAATGTCCCCCAAGAGGCCCTGACAGTGGGCCGAGAACCTGAATGGGGTCCAGATATCACAGGCAATTTAGAGATTACTGATAACATGAATTTGGAGCAGATGGCAATCTATGTAGCAGAGAAATGCCAGTGTCTTTGGAGGTCTGGCTATCGCCTCACGGATGTTGCTGTTCTTTTCACTAAAGCCAGAGATATAGAAAGATGTAGAGAAAGGCTTCTGCTAGCGATGAGGAGGAGGACCATGTCTCAGCTCGGTGAGGAGCCCAGTTCACTAGTGCAGGTCAGGGAGGGGTTGGATAGTCTGGGTAGTCACGTCCTGTTGGATAGTGTCCACCGATTTTCAGGCATGGAGAGAAGTATTGTGTTTGGGATCATTCCAGTGGTATTCGACACAGCCATTTCCTACAATGTTCTGCTCTGTCTGGCTTCCAGGGCAAGGACACATCTATATATTATAAAGGTTATGTTTTGATAGGAAGATGCCAGTTTTCAGTTAGCTAGGGTTGGTCTCTAGATGTCTTTGAAGCTCTTTGATCTAAACATTTAAGCACCAAGACATTTCATGTACAATCACCACTCAGGGCAAGCAAGTGTGGGTATGAGGGATTGAGACAGTAGGAAGAGACAGCAGAGCAATTAGCTGGCATGGAGATTCTCTCTCTCCACCCCCCCCCCCCCCCCCCCCCCCCCCCCCCCCCCCGCCGCGTGTGTGTGTGTGTGTGTGTAAGAATTAGTAGTTTAAGGTAGGGAGGAAAAAGCTAATCATGAGAGGACTGCTGGACTCTATGTTCTGGTGGACTCAGATATTTTTCTTGTTTTTAACACAGTTACTATTTTTGATCTTTGCTTTCTATGTGACTTGTTCATTCAGAATCTCTGCCTTTTGACTCTGCTTTAATGCTCCTCCCGTGGAGACTCAGAGTTACCACAGTAAAAGTGCCAAAGTATGGGTTCAGTGGTTTGGAGGTAGAGGGCCTAAGAGGAAGAATGTACAGATTCTAAGCTTGGCATCACTTCACACTTAATTAAGTAACCATAGTATGCAAGCGTAAGTCGAATATCTCTGTTTTTTGTGTGCTTACTAGTTCAACTAGCCTTTCAAAGGCTATTGCTGAAAAATACTCATTTGTCATTTACTTTAAGTCTCTCTGAAACTCATTTTTTACAGTCAAACAGACAAGACTTTTCTGGGAGATACAAACAAACAAAAATCCAGAGTTTATTTTCTATTAAAAAGAGAAAAAGGGGAATTATGGAAACTTAAGGAAAGTGAATATACACAGAGAATATAAGTTGACATAAGTTGAGTAACTTGGAGAAAAAAAAATCACACATTCTAATGGGTGGATCTGAGCCTATCATGTTTATCAGAGTGTGTGTGGGTAAAGGTGAGTGTGGGTGTGGATAACAACAACAACAACAAAAAGATAAAGAAACTTGGGGAAAAGGAGGGCTGGGGAGTGGGGGTATCAGGACACATATGGTATGAAGCAGAAAGGACGGTGTTGGGGAGATGGAAGTGTAGTCACAGGGATGGGCTCAGGGAGTAGAGGGGCACAGATATTAGCAAAACACTGTAAAAAATAAACTTGAAAGTAGAATCAGTTTGCTTTATGCATCTAGTTACATTCTTAGAAAATTTACAACAAAGAAATTTACTTCTATCTTTGCAGTGATAGCACACACCTTTAACCCTAGCACTCAGAAGGCAGAGACAGGAGGATCTCTGAGCTGGAGGCCAGCCTGGTCTACAGAGTGCATGCCAGGATAGCCAGAAAGGTCAAGAAATAATATGCTGGGAGCAAATGTCATAAACATTTTTTCTCTAAAGTTTCTATTCATGGTAGTTTAATCCCAGCACTCAGGAGGCAGAGGCAGATGGATTTTCGTGAGTTTGAGTCCAGCCTGGTCTACATAGTGAGTTCCAGGCCAGCCAGGGCTACATAGTGAGACCTTGTCTCAAATAATTTTTCTATATATAAAAGAGAAATTTCCAAGATTAAAAGAAAACTGGACAAAGAATTTGACAAAAAGAAATTTGACAAAAAGAGCACAGAAGGAGTTAAATAGCTCTCTCTACTCATGGGGGAGCCATTATTTATGGCAGCATGCGTGTCATATAACCAGGGTGTGTGATGATGTACTGTTTGGAGAGAGACCTGGCAATGGCCATGATATGCTTGAATGTTTATAACCTTTTACCCTGAGATTCATTTCTAAGGAACTTATTCTGCACAGACAATTTACACACACATAAAAAGCTTCTAGATAGATGTATAGAATTTTGCTTCTAGTAGCAGAAATCACAGTAATAGTAAACATCTATACAGATGAGTTGAAGGGAGTAATTTATGGAATATCACAACACACCATTATACCACGAAGTCGTAAAAAGTGAGATCTCCCTTGTATTTATTTGGGGCCATCTCTAAGATGTTCTGTACTGTGAACAAAGTCTATCCTGTGCCTCTAGAGTTGACACATGTGCTTGCTTGCAGATGCATTCAGGACTTTTGAGAATAAACCTTAAAAACTGGCAGCACTGTTTGACTCTGGAGAAGGGACAAGGGAGAAAGACAGCTTTTGCTCTTTTTTTACTCTAGATTCTCTACCATGTGGCACTTGATGGAGTTTTGCTTTGTATGCATTTTTTACTTAGGAATGTAATGGATTTATAAATGACTTTCTCAGTTTTTTATCAACCTGTATCCTGGAGAAAGATTTTATAATCATAGTGGATATTGATAGTGGATAGTGAATGGGGGAATTAAAAAGCTATACAACATAAAAGAGTTTTTACTATGTAGGATTTAGAAGTGCTGACGTTGTCATATTTGGTTCAAGCTTTTTTTTTTTTTTTTTTTTAAGAAATAAAAGACATAAGATATTGCAACTAAAATGGAACTTTTCTTTATTCGTTTGCTTCCTATTGTTGTTTCCCCCTTCTCTCAAGGACAATGACAATCAGGACTTTGGGATATTTGTTAGAGTTTTATACACACAGGTGATGGCATCAGACCACACTAAACAGTAGGATAAAGTGAGGGCAGGAGGGAAGGCACTGGGAATCCAATGACTGGTGATTGGTTTCTATGGCAACAGCAGTGATTATAAAGATAATAGAGGGCTGTGGAAATAGCTCAGTCGGTGGAGTGCTTGACATGCTGAGTTCAAACCCTAGAAACCATGTGAAGAAGTGGGCCATGGTGATACACATGTGATCCCTGCTCTGGGGAGAGTGGATACAGGTTCCTGCCCTACCTGAGTTTCTACCCTGACCTTCTGGTACCTGGATGTGTAAGCAAAATAAACCCTCTCTGTGATGGTTTGTAAATGTTCTGCCCAGGGAGTGACACTATTAGAAGGTGTGGCCCTTTTGGAGTAGGTATGGCTTTGCTGGAGTAGGTGAGTGTGGTTTAAGACTGTGGGTGTGGGCTTTAAGACCCTCATCCTAGCTGCCTGGATGTCAGTCTTCCATGGGCATCCTTCAGATGAAGATGTAGAACTCTCAGCTCTGCCTGCACCATGCCTTCTGGATGCTGCCATACTCCTGCCTTGACGATAATGGATTGACCCTCTGAAGCTGTAAGCCAGCCCCAATTAAATGTTGTCCTTTATAGGAGTTACCTTGGTCATGTTGTCTCTCCACAGCAATGGAAACCCTAGCTAAGACAGTATTAAACAGTCTGGGCCTGTGAGAATGACTGTATTGGCTCTGGGATCTGGCATTTCTCTGCCTTTAGGTAGTTTCAACAAAGCTTCCTTCACTCACACCTTCCGTTGTTTAAAAGAGAGACTTCTTAGTATTTTTAACAGAGATCTGTCAGGCTCCAAAGAAACCTGGGTCAAGGCTCACTCAGTATCTGTGGCTCCTCACTAAAGCTCTACCTTAACCCTCTTTACCCCAGGGTCTGGACTTTGCTTCTCTTTCCCCAGATTCTCATTCTCCGTAAACATGCCATCTCAGTCTTGCTCTCTCTTGGTTCTAGGAGTCTCTCTTGGTCTTCTTGCCCTGTCTCTTCTAATCTCCTCTCTCTTCTTCCTCTCTCACTCTTCCCCTGCATCCTCTCTTGGCCACGTTCAGTCTGGACCCTTCCAGAGACTGTGCTCTTCCTCATGTCTACAATAAAATCTTCCTCTCAACATTCCCTTGGAGGTGTCTGTGTCCTTGTTTTCATTCAAGATCTAAATAACATAAAATCCTTTATTTCCAGTGGAGTTTATCCAGCATTTAACTCCCAGCCAGATGCCTTTATAGACAGATATCCCGTTGGGGAAGGTCAATCCCCCTAATCGATCCCATAGTGATGCCTGAGAGGGTTCCAAAGCTGAGGCAACTGTGTGGTTTATCCTGGGCTGGAGACAACAATATCTGCTATTTCCTGGTACACAAGAGAGTATCCTCCAACATTTCTGTAAGACATCTTGGGAAAATAAGTTAACACTGTACCTGAGAGAATGCTGTGAGCTTGAATCTTGGCAAACACAAAGCCAGAGTAAGCACAATAGAGAAGGGTTTATTGCCTGTAGCAGACAAATAACACGGGAGTCATTTCCATGTAAGGTTCTTCTCAAACAAAAGAAGCCTGGGGTTTTTATTCAGGGAACCTGAATCCACTCATATAGGGGTGGGCCTGTCTTAGTTACTTTTCATTGCTGTGACAAAACATCATAATCAAGACTGTATGTGTATGTACACACACACACACACACACACACACGCACGCACGCACGCACGCACGCACACACACACACACACACACACACACACACACGCATTTAATTCATGGTCTCACAGTTCCAGAGTGTTAAAATCTATGACCATCATGGTAGAAAGCATGGCAGCAGGTGGGTGTATAACTTTAATTTTTTTAAACCCTATTTTTAATGATAGTTCTTAAACACTTTAACCTCCCTAGTAGCCCACTACCCACCAGAGGTAGTGGGAAAAAAGGATACAGGGGAAGCAGACCTGTTTAGAAGTGTAAAAATTGAGCAAACAGGAACACCTCATAAAAATACCAAGGAGCAAGGAATATCCATTAAGCCTAAAGACAGAACTTCAGAAGAGTTTACCCTGCAAACATCAGTCCCCAGGAGATGCCCTAATTGTGGGGAGTAATGCCCGGTTCCAAGAAATGACCCTGGGAGGATAGATCCCCCTCACCCCTCCTACATGCAATCTATATCTCCCCCTCACCTGGGGCATAAAGGTCAATGAGAACAAAAGACAATGGGTTCCTGTAGAGTCCGGCCAGAGGACCTACACGGTCGTGGCTTGCTTCGAACTGGAGATTGGACGGACCTATGGAAATGAACGGGTCAAGAAACAAAAAGACGGACGCTAAGAAAATTTATCAAAGCATGCTTATACTTGGGGTTAGATGAGTTTTTATAGTAGGCGGCAAAAATGAAACTACAACAATCAAATTTAGCACAATGCATAACATAACCACGACAGCAGATGTAAGGGCACCAATTCTATGGCAAGTCTGTTCAAGGACTTCAAACGGGAGTTCTGACAGGAGTTAGCTGAGAGTCAGTCTTTGATCTCAGGAGTAACTAGGGTGTTAGTGGGCTATTGTCTTGCACCACAGGTGGCTGGTTTCAGCCTGGGGCTGTCAGTGTACTTTCAGTTTCAGAACTGCATTCAGGCAGCAATGGAGGTGAGACAACACTGGTTCCACCAATGAGAGATAACCAACTCATGCTGTAAACCTATGTACTGAAGGGTATAAAAAGTGTGTGTGCTTTTGTTCCTGGTCGTCCCCTTTGCTCTGAATGCAGGATGAACCCATTTTACTGGCAATAATAAACCTCATGTAATTTATAGCGATCTCCCTCCTGTTTCTTCTCGAGTGGGGGATCCACGTTGGAATCTAACAAGTTTCTTTGAAGCAAATCTCTTCTGTGTTGTCAGGAAATCAATAGTTTAGTTCACAGGTCAGCAGGAGCAGCTCAATGCAGTTGCAAACACCCTCACAGATAAACCAGTTTGGTACAGTCAGGATAGCAGCAGCGGTGACGATCGAACAGGAACAGCCAGGCCTCAGCCCAACCGGCATCAGTCTGCAGGAAGGACCAGGGCCAACAGGAAAAGTTCTCAGCTGTGTCTCTTTCAGAAAAGTGAAGATCAGCAAACATATGAGACCAACAAGCATTGCAGTGCTAGCTCTCTAAGCAAGCCAAGCTCAGCCTCTGTCACTGTCCATTGAGTCCTATTTATACCCTCTGAACATCACATGTCCTCTATGGGTCTTGCCTCAGCACAGGAGTCTGACTTAGCAAAACTCCATGTGTGTCTGTCTCAGCTGACATCACTTGGCCAATCAATCCGAGTCTTCCGAAGCAGCAAGAAGCCTCCACTTGCCACTTGAAGTTTTTTGCTTTATTTCTCTCTATGGAGTTGGAACAAATGGAGCTCAACTACTCAGTGTAAGTCAGACCAATACATGTGTGTTGTTAACGAAGAATCCTTCATCACATGTCTTTTTACATGCTTGTTTTAGCAGAATATCTTTTTTTGTTGTTTGTTTGTTTTTCAAGACAAGGTTTGTCTGTATAGCCCTGGCTATCCTGAAACTCAGAAATCCACCTGCCTCTGCCCTCCCAAGTGCTGGGATTAAAGGCATGCACCACCACTGCCTGGCTGCAGAACATCTTTTTGCTTGTGTCTGCTTCATTGAAAAGTTCTTTCACTTGTCTGTCTTAGTAAAACAGCTTTTCACTTGTGTCCACTTCAGGAAAACACTCCTTCACATGTTTGCCCCAGCAAAACACCATCCAACACAACTCACTTTCCAAAAGACCCTTAAGTTTTTACTTCATGGGTGGGCATTTGTGATTACTATAGTTATGCTTTAATTATGTTTTAATTATTAAAATGTACATTAGACAAAATCACCTTTAACCTGTAACCCCACTTGTTCGAGGACAGATAATTTCCTGCAATTTTGGGGGCTCTTCCAGTAAGATAAGCCCTGGGTATTAATTTCTCTAAAAAAGCATGTTGGCACCAATTGTACAGGTTGTTTGCTTGGTCACATGTGGGCAGGAAGTAAGTCAGGATGTATGTTTGTCCCTGATTGGATGAAGGTGGGAAATATGCATCCTTGTGGGGTTTGCTTTTATAAGTCCATGTCTAATGTAATTCAGGGCCATACTCTCTCAAAATCCCAGGTAAGGACCTGGCCAGTATTCATGGATCTGGTCAGGTCCATGAATATGTATTAAAGCTTGCTTCAAATTTGGCTCAAAAATTGTGGTAGTGTTCTTATTCTTGTCTGATGGGACTAACAATTTCTTGAGGCCCCAGTGAGAAAAGACTACCAATCCAAATTCTAAAGCCATACCTCAAATTCGAAGGACTGCCCCAGGAAGCACACCTTGAGACTTTTCAAGGGTCGGAGTCATACTTTTGGTTTTGTGAACTCTCAGAGTGAACTGCTGTGCTGAGAAAAGCCGCAAGCATCCACAGAGGCGTCCCCTGGTAAGTCATAGTAATTTTCTATGACATCACTTATGTTAGGATCCCAATCTAGGATGAGAAGGTGTCCTATGGGAACAAATACTCTCCTGTCCAGGGCAAAGAGCAAAACATTTGTATGACCTACATGAGGTTCTTGGTAGATGGATCATGGTGACACTAAACCACTGGGCAAACTGCCCCATGCCTTGCCTCCTACCAGGGCCCTCAACAAACTGTAGACACTGTTGGGTTGACTGATCTACTCTCCCAAAAAGGTAGGCCAATTTTGCCAAGTTCCTCCTCCACGTGAAATCTTGAAGACCTTCTGGGTCTGGCGGCTGAAAGCCTATGCTGTCCTATGCAGCAGCTGAAGATGCAACGCTGTCCTGTGTGATAGCTGAAGACCTATGGCTTCTGCACCACAACAAAGCCATCGAGATCCTGGCAGCCTACTAGAGTAATAGGCCAGGTAGTAAAAGACCCCTGAGGGGAGACTCCCACTCAAATCTTGGGAGGACGTGCACCCAAGGAATCACGAGAGACCGTCTTGATGTAATTACAAGAGGTAGTTTTAATTTCGGGGCACTCCGGGCCGGCACCACACCTATCTCACGCAGGAGATAGTGGAGCTGACCATGAGGCTCGAAAGTTAGGAGTTTATATAGGGAAAAGGTCTGGGAGAACAAAGGAATCAGTGTGGCCATACATGATTGGCTAGTTCAAATATTAACTATTACGTGCAGAACAGAGTGGAAAATTCCTAAAATTGGTGTTAATCTGAGTCAACAGATCATCTGACCTTAAACCATATCTAAGAGGACCTGATGGTCCATTACTCAGAGCCTACCCAGGCACGTTCTTGTATGCCTAGACATGTTTTTCTCTATATTTACAGTTTTATGTCTTCTTGACCTGCTAGTTCTCAGGATGTCTAACAGACTGCTTGCTCATTCCCAGGCCTATGTGGGCCAGCTTGTGATGGATTCTTAGGCCCATAACTTTTCTTCCTAATCAGCACAGGTCCAAAGCTTTAATTTTTCCTTTCAGTGCTGGTAAGTCTCTGTCATTTTAATCAATACAGGGACCATTTAATTTATACCTCCTGCCATAATTTATCCTTCTGCGGTTCTTAGTGGTGCCAACAGCTAACTGTAGCTTTGTCAGTGTGTCAGCCACAGGCAGCCAGCTTCTCCCTCAAGGTTGCAGCTACCTAGTTAGTGTATATCATATATGAGAACCAGGCCTTGTCTTTCCAGAGCTATTAGGTCTCCTGATGAAAAAACGGCAAACTCACAGGCTGGTTTGCCTTGCTGACAGGCTTCATATTAAAGGATAGACAAGTTCCTGGTGGTGCCAAGGTGCACCACCAGTGCACTTGAATGTGCACTTGACAAAGTTCTGGTGCTTGCACAACCCCGACTGACTCTCCACTGCCCTTGGTGGACTTTTGCTACACATTTTTTGCTATACTCATGTTTCTCACTGTTAAAGGCCTCTCTCCAAAAGCAGGAGCTGGGATAACAAGAAGCTAGTGTAAACAAAAATAAAATTAAGGAAAGTTCCTTGGAAAAAACAGTTATGTAGAAAATTGAGTCTTTCCTAAGAACTTACTACTTTTAGATAATTAAAGAGTATTTATTAGTAAGCATAAGAGGATTTGAGAAGAATTATTAAAAAAGAAAAACTTAGGCAAATTCTAGAAGCTGAAAAATTGTAATTGATACTACTAGCCGGACGGTGGTGGCACACGCCTTTAATCCCAGCAGTTGGGAGGCAGAGGCAGGCAGATTTCTGCGTTCGAGGCCAGCCTAGTCTACAGAGTGTGTTCCAGGACAGCCAGGGCTATACAGAGAAACCCTGTCTCAAAAAACAAAAGACAAAAAGTTTAAATTAGAAAAACTGTAATTGAATTGCTAGGTTTTTTTTGTTTGTTTGGGTTTTTTTTGTTTGTTTTTTTTT
>NW_022196911.1:78744219-78745793 GCF_008632895.1 Mastomys coucha
TTTTGTTTTTTGAGACAGGGTTTCCACCTGCCTCTGCCTCCCAAGTGCTGGGATTAAAGATGTGTGCCACCACTGCCTGGTGCTAGGTTTTTTTATGTTTAAGTTTAGAAACAAGGAAGTTGTATGACTAGGAAGAGATTTTGATCATACAGTTAATGACAGTATCTTCCTGAAGGCAAAAGTAAGCAGTTTTAGGAATCCCGATGCTCTTCTGTTCTTTACAGAATTGTAATAAAGCTTGTTACAATAAGTTGTAACAAGGGTTCATAGCAGAGACCGGGAGGAAGGCATCCTGGCTCAGTGAACTGCCTGCCTTCCTGAACAGATATGTCAGCCTTTTTCTTTTAGATCTTTTCTGATAGGCTGCCTTTGCGTAAGCAATGGGCTGCACAGTATTTTAAGAATCAAAGAAAAAGGACGGTGGTCTTATGCCAAATATAAAAGAAATATAGAGTAACCTGACCTGCAGGCCAAGTTATTCGGGGGAGCGAGGAGGACCACAATCTGGAATAAGAACGGGCGAGAGAGAAGACAGGACTCAAGGAAGCATTGCTTGTCAAGAGTCGTTTACTTAGTGGAGCTGAGCATATTTAAAGCAAAAATCTTGGAGGGGAGGGGAAGAGGAAGGAGGGAGATGGAAGGTTACAAAATCTTCTGGGGTTGAGCTCCGGGGTGACAGGTGGGGAGGGGTGGATTTCCATGAATGTTCTTTTCTCAGGGCCAAGCTGGATCCTTGTGATTGTCAGGCAGGATGTTAATCTCAGGGTTCTCAATTAGCTGGGGCAGGATGTTTATCTCAGGGCTCTCATGGTTCCCAACAATAGAGGAAGGGAAGGAAGGATTAAATAAGGGTTAAAGATTTAACTTTTGTAGAAAGCCAACATGTAGTAGGAAATCACTTTTGATCTTATGCTAAACTGAAACAGAATCAAATTCAAACAGAGTCACTCTATGTTACGCAGCACTCGTCTACTTCAGTTGTGTCTGCATGACAGGTCCAAAAATCCTGTTCATAGACCTGAGGCGCACGCTTCACAGTGAGCCAGACTCCTGAGGTGGCCAGTTGCTGACATCTCCTAACTCAGATGTGTTCCAGACTGGTCTCTGTGGAGAGATCTGCATGCTTTCTTTATTCAGGCATAAAGGTGCCCTAAGAAATATTTCATTATAGCCAAACTAAATTGAACAATGTTTCCCGGCCCCCACAATGTTCCAACTAATCCTAATCAGTGCTGAGCTGATTCTCGGCCTGGAGTTTCTCAAGGATGTTTCCTATTCAGACAGATTGTCTCCAGAAAGGGAAAAAGACCAGGCATTAAAGTTTACTGACAACAAATGGCAAACTATTTCACATATTAGAGAGAAGTTGGTCGGCTCCCCTAGCAAATGGGGAGTCTGTCACTAATGCTCCCAGGAATTACTCCCAGAAGTTAAAGTAATGTATTATTCATGAGAGGTTAGCTAGAATGAGATCCCCTGGTACATACTTCTGACAACCCAGAAGAATTACATAGTTGGGTGTTTGCTTAGGGCTGCTAAGGTAGCCCAGGGAGGTCCAGTGGGGAAGAGCACTT
>NW_022196911.1:78746263-78759145 GCF_008632895.1 Mastomys coucha
GGCAGGATGTTAATCTCAGGGTTCACATCCTTGTGATTGTCAGGCAGGATGTTAATCTCTGGGTTCTCTATTAGCTGGGGCAGGATATTTATCTCAGGGCTCTCATGGTTCCCAACAAGCCTGATTCTTATTTTGTGAAAAATACATTCAGATACCATACTTCTTTGTGTCGCTTCCGTCTGTCATGTGCTGAATCCCTTGCCCACCTGCCCAGAATAAGGGGTCTTGGCAGAAACCCAGTCCGTAGCAATTATATCTAGCACTTCTATAACCGCAAGGCTTTACGACACCTATCTTAAGGAAGAAAGTGTTGAGTTTAAAGAAAATTGATTTTATCATAATGTTAATTTTTAGTTCTCATAAAATTGCTGTTAGCTTGCTTTGTTCTTCTTTCAATATTTTTATGTAATCAGGGAAGACTTTAGAATAAAATGTATTTTGAAAAGCTGTGTAATCAATGAATAAAATTTCTGAGGGAATGATTTTTCGTATAAATAATGCCTGGAAGTGACAAAGGTTGTCAGAGTGGAAGAAGCCATACCAAGATGTGCTCCCTCTCATGTAACGAGTGACTTCTTGTGTCTGCTCCTGCCCTTGGCCACTCTTGCATTCACCCTTCTTCAGGCCCTGCCCTCAGTCAAGGCTGGTCCGTTGAAAGCTTCACATGTAACTTTATACTAGTCTTTTATTGGAAGGAACTTGCTTTGTAGTGACTGCTGTCAGGAGTCAACCAGCTGTGTTTCATGGTATTGGATCAGATTTTAAAAAAAGATTTTCAGTTTATGTAAGTTCTGAGGGTCTAAGAAAGTGTTCTGAGGTATGGAAAGGTCTGAGGATGTGAGGTGGTGGACTATATTCCCAGACAGAAAACCTGGCAAGGTCGAAGTGGAACAATGCAATTACCCCGGCAATTCTCATAATTGAGAACGGTAAGCGTTTAAATCTACCCCTGACCAGGTTCATGTCCTGGAACACATGACTATGACACCCCATGGAGAGGACTGTGACAATCAGACATGTAGGGGCAACACCTGAAGCCCCTCCACATAGAGATGAGGCATCCCTAACACCTCAGACCAAGCCAATAGAAAGCATCTGCCCTTAGACCCCTGACCCACCCCAAAATGTTTATAAGATCCTATCCACAAGGAGTAAAGTGCATGAGTTATTTCACTAAAGGCCTCTTTTATCCAGCTGTAACAGGCTAAGGGAAGAGTATTCTCTCTTGAAGCTTTCCTTGTTGGAAGCTGCTCTAGCCTACTGCAGCCACTTCCTGCTCAGTAGATCCCCACCTTTCCTCCTAGTTAGTTACCACCTGCCACTGACACAGGGCAGTGACCTTGACTCCTAGTTGCCCCCTGCTTCCTTCCTGTTGCCTGCCACTGACTCAGAGACAATAGCAGCTGCAGAAGAGGCCAGCAGCCCACCTTGTTCTATCTCCCCCTTGGAGAGCTGCTACTCTTTGGCTGCTCTGGCCAGGCCATTGCCCTTCAGATACCCACTGATAGCCCCTCGTAGGCAGACCAGTATTGTTGTGCCCAGATTGCAAAAACTCCAAAGGGACCCCCACAAACCACAATTCTGGTGCAAACACATGAGAGTCTTTATTCAAGCTGGAGCTTGGGCCACAAACCTTCCTGATGCAACAGGCTAGGAGAGTGGCCAGAGGTCTAGGGAAAGGGTTTTTTGTTTTGTTTTTGTTTGTCTTTTGGGTATTTTGTTTGTTTGTTTTTTGTTTTGTTTTTGTTTTTCAAGACAGGGTTTCTCTGTATATCCGTAGCTGTCCTGGAACTCACTCTGTCGACTAGGCTGGCCTCGAACTCAGAAATCCGCCTGCCTCTGTCTCCCAAGTGCTGGGATTAAAGGCGTGCGCCACCAACACCCAGCTGGGAAGGGGGTTTATAAAGGAGGGGGGTTTATAAAGGAAAACAAACAATCAAAAAAACAAACAAAAAATGCAAGCAGGGGTTTCCAAGCCTTTGCACTACACTAAAGCGTAAAGGAATGTTGGCCTTTAAGCTAATTGGTTACAGTCCCTGGTTAGACCATAAGGAGGGAGCTTACAACAAAAAAGAAACATCTTTACTTGGGAACAATTTAGGTTTTCTTAGCCTACTGTGTTATCAGCCAGCTGCAGCTGCTGTGTCTCTTTTGCAGTTGCCAGGGACATTTTGTGATTTTTCCCAGACCTCAAGGGTGAAGGCCATGCCTCCTGAGGGTGGGATCTTTCTCTATTCCCTGGTCTTGGAACTCTTCCCTTCACTCAACTACTAGGACTATGGGCCTCAGAATTCCAAATGTAATATTTCCTTTAAATTCCTAAGTTTTAACTTCTGTCCCTAGTTATATCTGTCCCAGCAGTTTGAATTGGCTAACAGACGCCATCCAGGAATCAGCTGCAGACTACAAATTATTACAAATACATGCAAGCCCTGGGCTTGCTGAAAGCTGATGTGAGCCTGTACAGCCAATGTGATTGCTCCCCGTCTCTTCATCTGGGTCAGCAAACCAGCTACTTCTCATAAATGCTGCACTGCATGAATGCCCCTTGACTGAGTCCCTTCCTAGCCTTTGACTAACATTCCATTTTGACAACATTTTAATTTGACAAGAGCCATGCAGGAAAGGCTATGGCAAGCAAGTGGGTTTTTCTGGAGATGGCACACTTTTTTGTGTGGCTGCGATGGGTGAGCTCTGAGAGGCATGGATGCCAGAGACTTCATCTCAGGATTGCTTCTCTATGTTGATTTGCCTTTCCTACCACCATCCCATAACCCAATGAATCCTGAATATCAGCCCATCCTATTTGGCAAAATTCCTGCAGATCAATCTGAAGATTTACTTTTATGTAATAATGCTGTTTAGATGAATTGATGGTTTCATAGTTTCTGATGATGATTTTATAGAACTCCTGAGTTGATTCAAGTAATTTTAAGCCCCCTCTAGAATAAAAAGCTGCATATAGAATTCCGTGTCACAAGCTAATTGCACCAGGAAAAGCAAATAGGCTTGGAATAAATTTACGATCAAGGAAAACCTTCCTTCTAGGTTAGGACTGAGTAACTAAAGGTCATAAACTGGGGACGAGAAATTTATTGTAGGTATAAGGACAGAAAATAAATGATTGACTAGTTTATCTATACAAGACTTTAAAATAATAAGACACAAGGCAGATGATTTGTCTCTTGACAAAACCTTGCTAACTTGTGACAGAAAAACTGTTGCTTTAAACTTATGATGAACTTATGGAACTAGAAAATAGATAAGGGATGTTTAGTAAGGTTCTAGACTTAATGGGAAGATGTGTAAATAATTCTGTTGTAACTCCTTAAACCTTATCCACCTATGATGTGAACTATTATTGCCTCAAACTTACTGTGAACTTATAGAATGTAAATGTGTTTCAAAAACCATGTAACCAATGACCCTGCTGTAATGTTTCTACTTGATAATTGCTATGAAGTAATTTTTTTGTCTGAGAAAGTATGAAAACTAAGAACACAAAGTGACAAAGAATCCCTTTTTTCTTCATCCAGTGCTCATGTGTGTGTGTGCCTGACTTTCTTTTCTTTTCCTTTCTCTGGCTCGTGAGGAGTTAATGAACACTAAGGCTCTCCCTAGCCAGCAAGCAGCCACTGAGTTAAGAGTAAAGAGCCCAAAGAAACTAAATTTCTTTTATTAATCCCCTGCTGTTAGCAGCAGGAGTCAATTGTCAGAAGCCATCAGCTTTGGCCCTCAGATTATTAAAAGAGAGTTAATTGCCAGAAGCTGTCAGCCTTTGGCCTCAGAATAGCAAGAGAGAGTTAATTGCCAGAAATGATCAGTTTCTGGTTCACCTGATATGTTTCATCTCAGTACCTGGGTGTCAAGGTCCCTTGGGATCTTAACACTAATTTCATTAGGAGGAAGTAGTTAAGAAAAGAAAACTTTGTTCCTCATCCTCAACAAAAAGCTGGAATATTAGGTCAAATGGAAAGTCCCTGGCATAGGGAACAAAATGGCTACTTAGATGTCTGTTGGCATACCAGGAAAGATGCCTCTTAAAACCAAATAGAGGGCTGGTGAGATGCCTCAGCGGGTAAGATCACTGACTGCTCTTCCGAAGGTCCTGAGTTTGGATCCCAGCAACCACATGGTAGCTCACAACCACCTGTAATGAGATCTGACACCCTCTTCTGGTGCATCTGAAGACAGCTACAGTGTATTACACTGGAGCGAGTAGGGCTGGAGAGAGCAGGGCCAGAGCGAGTGGGCCAGCAGAGGCCCTGAGTTCAATTCCCACCAGCCACATGATAACTCATGGTCATCTGTACAGCTACAGTGTACTCATACACATAAAATAAATAGAATAAATCTTAAAAAAAAAAAAAAAAACCAAATAGGGGCTGGTGAAATGGCTCAGTGGGTAAGAGCACTGACTGTTCTTCCGAAGGTCCTGAGTTCAAATCCCAGCAACCACATGGTGGCTCAAAACCATCTGTAATGAGATCTGATGCTCTCTTCTGGTGCATCTGAAGACAGCTACATTGTACTTACATATAACAATAAATAAATCTTTAAAAAAAAAACAAAAACAAAAACAAACAAATAGACCTTGATCTATTAGTAAGTGGATTCATTAGCTGAAATGGTTCTACCCAACCTACTTCTGTAAAAGAAGGGGGTTATTGTGTGGCTTTAAGAAAAAACCAATGTTTCTATGCAAACCACTCAGTAATCACTGGAGATAATCTGATTGTACAAAACAAAACAAAACAAAACACAACACATGGCTAAAAAGGGAGACCTGAGATGAAATAAATGACTGGTTCCTATTCTCTTTTTCAGGCTCCTCCTAGATAGTAACTTTGATGCCTTTGGCCCTTCTGTTTCTTCTAGTTATTGTTGGCCCAGACATCAGTAATTCATTAAGTAGATCCAGAAATATACATCTGGGTGTCATTAAGCTGATGATTACTAGATCCCAATATAAACAGGTTCTTACCATAGAGTCAAGGATTTGACACAGGATATAACTTGGGAGTGTGTGTATGTGTGTGTGTGTGTGTGTGTGTGTGTGTGATGGCTAAAGTTATGTTTGTGCTTAAGTTACTGTACTTAAAAGAATTTAAAAACAAAAATGTTTCTAACTAATAAGCCCCACTTGCCCAAGGACTGATAATTTCTTGGAATTCTGGGGGCTGTTCATTTAAGATAACAAGCCCAGTGTTTTTACTTCTTCAAACAGGCATGGTTACACTAATTGCCTAAGATGTGTGCTTGATCACACACAGCAGAAGGCATGTAGGCAGGAGATACATAGGCAGAAAGCATGTCAGAATGTATGCTTGCCCCTGATTGGACAAAGGTAGGAGGTATGTAGCCTTGTGAGTTTTCCGTTATAAGCAGCTTTCTAATGTAATTTCTAATGTAATGTAATGTAATTTAATGTATTCTCTGGGAATCCCAGGTATGGACCTGGCCAGTATTTAATAAAGCTTGCTTCGAACTTGCCTTAAAAACTGTGGTAGTGGTCTTATTCTTGCTCAGTGGGACTAACAACGCTGTAGCAGTAGCTGAGCGCTTACATCTTAACCCACAAGCATAAGAACAGAGAGAAGTGAGAATGGCTTGGTTTTCTTCTTCTCCTTCTCCTCGTACTCCTCCTCCTCCTTCTCCTCCCTTCTCCTCCTCTTCCTCCCCCCATCTCCTCCCCTCCTCTTTCTTCTTCCTTTAAACCTCCAGTGGTACAAAGAACAGAGCTGCAAGGACACTGCTGAATTCAAGTGCACTGTCACCTTCCATTGGCCTCTTATTCTGGCTGCCTGCAAGGCTGAAGAGAGCTGGTACTTAGGGGGGAAGAACCAGACTATCCAGTTCTACTTTTCTTTTTCTTTTAAGCTTTTAATCAAAGTTAATCCACCATGACTTTGAAACATAGAATGTTTTCAGGCTATTCTTTCTGAAAATGGGTAATGAACCTTTAAAGACAAAAGGACAAAACAATGATTTCAGGTTAGTTAAAAAAAAAAAAAATATATATTTTAAATAGTTGAGGTTTTTGAGTGTGTTATAAAGGTCTATAAGGTCTATACTCCTAGAAATTGAGAGGTGAGCCAGGCAGTGGTGGCACACGCCTTTAATTTCAGCACTTGGAAGGCAGAGGCAGGCAGATTTCTGAGTTTGAGACCAGCCTGGTCTACAGAGTGAGTTCCAGGACAGCCAGGGCTACACAGAGAAACTCCTGTCTCAAAAAAAAAGAAAAAAAAAAAGAAAAAAATTAAGAGGTGAAAGCAAGAAGGTCAGGCATTCAAGGATAACCTCAACTACATAGTGAGTATGAGACCAACCTAAGCTATAGAAGAATCTATCTTAAAAAAAAAAAGAGGAAAATATCAAATTACATTGTTGAGAATTAAACACATTTGAGTCAGTTTCTCCACCTTCCTTCTAAATATATACCTTAAAGACAAATTCAAAATTCTTTTTTCTTTCTTTTTTTATTGGATATTTTCTTTATTTACATTTCAAATGTTTTCCCATTTCCGGGTCTCCCCTTAGGAAAGCCTCTATCCCCTCCCCATAACCCCTACCTCTATAAGGGTCTGCCCAACCTACCCACCCATATTCTTCTTCCCACCCTAGCATTCCCCTACCCTGGGACATTAAACACCCTCAGGCTTGAGGGCCTCTCCTCTGATGTCCAACAAGGTTATGCTCTGCCACATATGCAACCAGTGCCATGGATCTCTTCATGTGTATTCTTTGGTTGGTGGTCTAGTCCAAAGGAACTCTGGGGCATCTGGCCTTTGACACTGTTGCTCCCTCCATGGGGCTGCAAACTCCCTCAGCTCCTTCAGTCCTTTCTCTAACTCCTCCATCAGGACCCCCTTGCTCAGTCCAATGGTTGGCTGCAAGTATCTACCTCTGTGTTTGTGCGGCTCTGGCAAAGCCTCTCAGAAGACAGCCATATCAGGCTTCTATCAGCAAGCACTTCCTGGCATCCACAATAATGTCCGGGTTTGGTGGCTGTATATAGGATGGATCACCTGGTGGGGCAGTCTCTGGATGGCCTTTCCTTCATCTCTGCTCCACACTTTGCCTCTATATTTTCTCCTGTGAGTAATTTGTTCACCCTTCTAAGTAGCACTGAAACATCCACATTATGGTCTTCCTTCTTGGTCTGTGAATTGAATCTTGGGTATGTCAAACTTTTAGACTAATATCCACTTATCAGTTAGTATATAACGTGTGTGTTCTTTTGTGACTGAGTTACCTCACTCAGGATGATATTTTCAAGTGCCATCCAGTTACCTGTGAATTTCATGAAGTCATTGTTTTTAATAGCTGTGTAATATTCCATTGTGTAAATGTACCACATTTTCTGTATCCATTCCTCTGTTTAGGGACATCTGGGTTGTTTCCAGCTTCTATTATAAACATGGTTGCTATGAACATAGTGGAGCATGTGTCCTTATTACATGTTGGAGCATCTTCTGGGTATATGCCCAGGAGTGGTGTAGCTGAGACCTCAGGTAGTACTATGTTCAGTTTTCTGAGGAACTGCCAGACTGATTTCCAGAAGGGTTGTACCAGCTTGCAATCCCACCAGCAATGGAGGAATGTTCCTCTTTCTCTACATCCTCACCAGCATCTGTTGTCACCTGAGTTTTTGATCTTAGCCATTCTCACTGGTGTGAGGTGGAATCTCAGGGTTGTTTTGATTTGCATTTCCCTGATGACTAAGGATGTTGAACATTTCTTTAGGTGCTTCTCAGCCATTTGTGTTTCCTTAGTTGAGAATTCTCTGTTTAGCTCTGTTCCCCATTTTTAAATAGGGTTATTTGGTTCTCTGGAGTCAAACTTCTTGAGTTCTTTGTAGGTATTGGATATTAGCCCTCTATTGGATGTGAGACTGGTAAAGATCTTTCCCCAATGTGTTGGCTGCCGTTTTGTCCTGTTGACAGTGTCCTTTGCCTTACAAAAGCTTTGCAATTTTATGAGGTCCCATTTGTCAATTCTTTTTTTTTTTTAAGATTTTATTTATTATTATTACTTAAGAACACTGTAGCTGACTTCAGACACACCAGAAGAGGGTGTCAGATCTCATTATGGGTGGTTGTGAGCCACCATGTGGTTGCTGGGATTTGAACTCGGGACTTTCAGAAGAGCAGTCAGTGCTCTTACCCGCTGAGCCATCTCACCAGCCCCCCCATTTGTCAATTCTTGATCTTAGAGCATAAGCCATTGGTATTCTGTTCAGGAACTTTTCCCTTTGCCCATGTGTTTGAGGCTTTCCCCCACTTTCACTTCTATTAGATTCAGCGTATCTGGTTTGATGTGGAGGTCCTTGATCCACTTGTACTTTAGCTTTGTACACGGAGATAAGAACAGATCAGTTTTCATTCTTCTACATGTTGACTGCCAGTTGTACCAGCACCAATTGTTGAAAATGCTGTCTTTTTTCCACTGAATGGTTTTAGCTCCTTTGTCAAATATCAAGTGACCATAGGTGTGTGGGTTCATTTCTGGATCTTCAATTCTATTCCATTGGTCTACCTGCCTGTCACTGTACCAATACCATGCAGTTTTTAATCACTATTGCTATGTAGTACAGCTTGAGGTCAGGGATGGTGATTCCCCCAGAAGTTCTTTTATTATTGAGAATAGTTTTCAGTATCCTGTTTTGTTTTGCTTTGTCGTTCCAGGTGAATTTGAGAATTGCTTTTTCTGACTCTATGAAGAATTGAATTGGAATGTTGATGGGGATTGTATTGAATCTGTAGATTGCTTTCAGCAAGATGGCCATTTTTACTATATTAATCCTGGCAATCCACGAGCATGGGAGATCTCTCCATCTTCTGAGGTCGTCTTTGATTTCTTTCTTCAGAGACTTGAAGTTCTTGTCATACAGATCTTTCATTTGTTTGGTTAGAGTCACACCAAGATATTTTATATTGTTTGTGACTATTGTGAAGGGTGTCATTTCCCTAATTTCTTTCTCAGCCTGTTTATCCTTTGAGTATAGGAAGGTTACTGATTTGTTTGAGTTAATTTTATATCTGGCCACATTGCTGAAGTTGTATATCAGCTGTAGGAGTTCTCTGGTAGAGTTTTTGGGGTCACTTAAGTATTCTATCAGCTGGGCAGTAGTGGTCCATGCCTTTAATCCCAGTACTTGAGAGGAAGAGGCAGGCAGATTTCTGAGTTTGAGGCCAGTCTTGTCTACAGAGTGAGTTCCAGGACAGCCAGGGCTATACAGAGAAACCCTGTCTCGAGAAACAAAAACAAACCAAAAAAGTATTATACTATCATATCACCTGCAAATAGTGGTATTTTGACTTCTTCCTTTCTAATTTGTATCCCTTTGGCCTCCTTTTGTTGTTTAATTGCTCTAGCTAGAACTTCAAGTACTATATTAAATAACTAGGGACAGTAGATTTTATCCAATATTAGAATGGCTACTCCAGCTTGTTTCTTAGGACCATTTATTTGGAAAACAGTTTTCTAGCCCTTTATTCTGAGGTAGTGTCTGTCTTTGACACTGAGGTGCATTTCCTGTATGCAGCAAAATATTGGGTCCTGTTTACGTATCCAGTCTGTTAGTCTATGTCTTCTTATTGGGGAATTAAGTCCATTGATGTTAAGAGATATTAAGAAGTAGTGATTATTGTTTCCTGTTATTTTTGACATTATTTTTATGATTGTGTGGCTATCTTCTTTTGGGTTTGTTGAAAGAACATTACTTTCTCTTAGAGTGTGTATGATATCTGCCCAGGATATTCTAGCTTTCATAATCTCTGGTGAGAAGTGTGGTGTAATTCTGATAGGCCTGCCTTTATATGTTACTTGACCTTTTACCCTTACTCCTTTTAAAATTCTTTCTTTGTTTAGTGCATTTGCTGTTTTGACTATTATGTGACAGGAGGAATTTCTTTTTTGGTCCAATCTATTTGGAGTTCTGTAGGCTTCTTTTATGTTCATGGGCATCTCTTTCTTTAGGTTAGGGAAGTTTTCTTCTATAATTTTGTAGAAGATATTTGCTGGCTCATTACATTGGGAATCTTCACTCTCTTCTATACCTATTATCCTTTGGTTTGGTCTTCTCATTCCATCCTGGATTTCCTGGATGTTTTGGGTTAGGAGCTTTTTGCTTTTTGCGTTTTCTTTTACTGTTGTGTCAATGTTTTCTATGGTATTTTCTGCAGCTGAGATTCTCTCTTCTATCTCTTGTATTCTGTTGGTGATGCTTGCATGTATGACTCCTGATTCTTTCCTAGGTTTTCTATCTCCAGGGTTGTCTCTCTTTCTGATTTCTTTATTGTTTCTATTTCCATTTTTAGATTCTGGATGGTTTTGTTCATTTCCTTCACCTGTTTGTGTTTTCCTGTAGTTCTTTAAGGGATTTTTGTGTTTCCTCCTTAAGGGCTTCTAGCTGTTTATCTGTGTTCTCCTGTATTTCTTTAAGCGAGTTATTTATGTCCTTCTTAAAATCCTCTATCAGCATCACAAGATATGATTTTAAATCTGAATCTTGCTTTCTGGTGTCTTGGGGTAAACAAGGCTTGCTGTGGTGGGAGAACTGGGTTCTGATGATGCCAAGTAGCCTTGGTTTCTGTTGTTTTGTTCTTGCCCTTGCCTCTCAACATCTGGTTATCTCAGGTGTTACCTGGTCTTGCTGTCTCTGACTGTGGCTTGTCCCTTCTGTGCTCACAGGCTTGTTTGCACTCCTAGGGACCAGCTCTCTCCTGGTGATATTTGTGTATGTAGCACTGTGGCACAGGATCAGCTTTGGGAGCTGAGGGAAACCAGAAGGCTCCTGTCCAAGGCTACTCCTCGGTTCCTGTATCCTAAGGGTTCTAGGAAGATCCCTCTGAGCAGAAGTTGTGATCTTAACTGCACTTTCTCCCAGTGGTATTTGGGTATGGAGTGCTGTGGCACAGGATTGACTTCATGCACAGACCCTAGTACTAATTAATATTGTGTTTTTAGTCTTTTAATTTATCCTTATAAAGTATTTTCATAAATGTATTCACCAATTTAAAATGGAATTCTGTTTTAAGAATTGGATATGACTTACTGTATTGTGTTGTCTTCATCTAAGGTTTCAATCCTTATGGTCTCAATATTTCTGTAGCATATGTCATGTATCCATTGCCTTGCCAGCCTTCTTTCCAACTTTGTTTTCAGATTCAGTTAGTTATAATATCCATGGGTAAATTTTTTTTCTACATTTTCCAGAAACTACAGAACAAGGTTTTCTTATATCTTTATCTTTCTTCTTGTCCTGAAGGACCTCAACTTGATTTTACTTTCTCATCATAAGTGATTGAATGTAGGACCACATATATCCCGTTTAGCATGTCATTGACGGGCTATGTCCCTCAGGAGTTGAAAGATAGAGGATATACAGATGTTTCTTTGCTCTAGAAGCTAGGCAGAGCAATAGATTGTGGTAAATGGACTGCTCAGTTGCATTGGGATTGATACCAAACACAATGCTTCTTTCCAGGCCCGAGAATCGACGGATGCTGTCAAACTTGATAGAATGACAGACAGAGGCATAATTCATCTGAGATGCTCTCCTCTTCTTCCTTATTTCTCTCAGAAACAAATGTGCATAGTCTTGCTTTTCCCTGTCTGTGCTGAAAAGCACTGCAATATCTTGGGGAGAAAAGCCATTACTTAAGAAAAATTCACACTTATCTGCTACATAGCTCACCATCTCTTCCAAACTCAAGTATCTAAGCTCACAAGTGCCTGATATACCGTGGGACCAGTTAAATTCATGGATCATGTTTAGGGACTCTTGAGGGATGCTCCATGGATGGTTATCTCTGATGTTTTGCAACTCTTGTTGTAGGAACTCAGCTATTTTATCTGCATTGCGTACCACTTTTGTGAGCGTTTCCTTTGGATACTGGTGAAAGAAATTTGGGAGACCACTCTTCTTCATGTGACTGGTCTGAAAATAGTCCAGAAAGATCCAGAGAATTCCTGGACAATTTTTCATACTCTGAGTGATTTCTTTTGCCTTCTCATACCAGTCCCCATTTTCAGCACGAAAATTTTGGGCTTCATCAATAATGATGTGTTGGATCCTCTCTGTTTCAAAGTCGTCTTTCATGAAGGTTTTCCGGGTCACTGCCTGGCAGATATTTTTTGCCCTGTAACAGTGAAAAAGACATTCGGTATTTCTCTCTGACTATGTCATATTCCCAGCAACACAGAACTGCTATCTCAGATCATTTTACTGACTATTTCCCAAGAACCAGGG
Source organism: Mastomys coucha (assembly GCF_008632895.1). Taxonomy (NCBI): domain Eukaryota; kingdom Metazoa; phylum Chordata; class Mammalia; order Rodentia; family Muridae; genus Mastomys; species Mastomys coucha. Next base: position 78,758,520 of record NW_022196911.1, read on the forward strand.
TAACATAACAGAAAAGTTCAGCTTGGATTGAAAACACACACACACACAAAGATCTAAACACTTACTGGATGAAGTCCCTCAATGGCTGATTTTCACAGATGTAGAGAATTCTATCTGTTTCACAGTGGAATGTGTTTCTGATCTTTTCCATAATTTTCATGGCTATGATTGTCTTCCCTGAGCCTGGCAAGCCATGCACAAACAGTTCTTTGATTTTGTGGAGACTTTTTGAGAGTATCTCATACTGTTGGGCTGTGAGAAGATTCAAAATTTCACAGCCAAGCTGGTCACTCAAGAAAGATCTGAAGTTGAGCAAGACAATCACAAGGGCCTGCAGCAAGTCCTGCATTTCCTGAATGTTTTCAAGGTTGTAAGAGGATGGGTAATCAATAGGAGACACTGAGCCCTCATTGGTCCCAATATTGTTCTGAGAATTCAGGCAGAGAACCTTGGTCATGACACACACTCTCCCAGTGTAGCCACCAGTGTTTACCAGCTTCTGCTTCAGAGTAAAGGCGGTGCGGGTGCAGTAGTCCTGACCCTGCTCATCCTGCTCCCCAAGGATGGTGTAGAGTGTCGGGGGGCTATTCTCTGCAATCAGCAGAGCATCACAGATGACTCCCTGC
>NW_022196911.1:78761825-78769391 GCF_008632895.1 Mastomys coucha
AATTAAAGTGAAGGTGTAGTGGGTAGTACTCTGCCCTGGGTAGTATAAAGCTGAGCCCACAACCTGAAAATAATTGAGGGTCTGGTAGGCATGAGCTTGTTAGAAGCACTGGCCAAGCCAGCAGTGGATAAATATATATGCATTGTATGCCAGTGCATTGAATTTCATAAAACACTACTGGGCACTAAGGGACAGATGGATCAAGATACAATAATAGTGGGTGACAATTTCATCAACCTTTACAACTACTGCCAGTGATCAAGGAAATGGAGAGCCCCTATATCAAAATTTTCTTTTACCTCCACTCCAAGTCTTCTCTCTGTTCCTCCTGTTCCACTCCCGGTCCCTTCTAGCTTTGAGGTCTGAACAAAATGATTCTTCCACTGTTTTTGTTCCCAATAACGAGCCCCACTTTGCTGGCTTCCAGGCACACCTCCTTCTCTTCCTCTAACTCCTTGGTCTCCCCTTCTCCCTCTCTAGCAACTGGCTCTCCTCATCAACCCACCCTGGCTCCCGGGTGGTTCTCCCAAACTGATGGGCACTGGATCTTCTTCTAGCTGCAATAACTCTTCCTCCTCTTGGAGTGCTGCTTCTGTGTCAATCAATCGGATGTAATAAAAAACAAAATCCAACAACTTCAAACAGATCTCCAAAAACATAATGAACAACTTGATGACTTCAGCCCCAGGGGTCTTTAGAGAACCTTTGAGAATATGGAGTTGGATACTACCCTTCCCGACCCCTGCTTCCTGTTTTCCTACTTTTACTAGTTGCACCCTGTTTTATAAATTTCTTCTCTAAGGTTCCCCAACAACAAATTCAAAAAAGTCTAATCAAATAATTATGCAGTTCTTTGAAAAACAAAATCCCAAGTGTTCGATTTACCAAAAGACCACATAGTAGCCAGGCACTGTGGTGAAAGCCTGCTAGCTCAGAGAGACAGAGAAAGCTCCCAGCTGAGCTTCCTACTCCATCCACATCTCAGAAGAAAACAAGCTCCTTTTCCACGCTGTCTTAAATACTCTTCAATTCAAAGACCCTCCTTTCTCTTTCCTAGGTTTTCTTTAAGTTCATTCCCTGTGAGGTGGTCGCTTGCTCCAGTGTCTCCCAGGTCTCTCTGTGAATCTTGCGGAACTCAAAGAGCGGATGCTTGCTCTGGAGACAATTCCAGGTGAACTCCTCCTCTGCTTTCTGCAATGTTAGTGGCCTTTTTCCCTCTCCAATCACATGGGGTTTTTCTCCAACCATGCTGAGCGCTGAAGGTCCCAGCTTGAAGGGCTCAGCTTAACAAAACAAAATGCATTTTGCTTTCAGACTCCATTTTATGATTAAGTTGTCCTCTGAATCAAATCACCTTCTGGGAAAACAACCCAACTTGTTCCAGGAGCCACATCACCCTGGTAACAATCACAATTCCATGGGCAAATAGCCTCTCCACTCCTAGCAACAACCAATCATTTCTTTATTTTTATGTATATGATTTCACTGTAGCTGTCTTCAGACACACCAGAAGAGGGCATCAGATCTCACTATAGATGGTTGTGAGCCACCATGTGGTTGCTGGGAATTGAACTCAGGACCTCTGGAAGAGCAGTCAGTGCTCTTAACCACTGAGCCATCTTTCCAGCCCTAACCAATCATTTCTTAAGGGGAAATTACCTAATGTCTAAAGTAGATTGATTAAGCTAGCAAGCATTGTTCATACCAAGCTGAAATCATTACTAGCCAACAGACCCTCCCATATTCCAGATTTAGGTGCTCCCACCCCCACCCACCCAGGTGCTCCCATGTCTCCACCCAGGTGCTCTCACCCCCCTACCCCACTCAGTGACTCAGAGCCAGCAGCCCTGTCATCACAAAAAGACATTTCCACCATTACCATAATTATGATTTGTTTGTTTGATACCCCCATAAACCTGGCACCATCATGGCCAGCTCTTTCTCTTTTCCAACCCCACTCAGAGGCAAATTATTTGCATACCACTCCCAATGTTTGCATGCTGTGGTTTTGTGGCATTTCTTGGCCCTCCTCTTTTGCCACAAAACCCTTTCAGTAGTAGGATACAAAAAGCATTATATGCCAGATGGTAGTGGCATAGGCCTTTAATCCCAGTACTTGGGAGGCAGAGGCAGGTGGATCTCTGTGAATGTGAGTCCACCTGGTCTACAGAGCAAATTTCAGGACAGCTGAGGCTACATGGAGAAACACTGTCTTGAAACCAACAAAACAAAACAAAATGCAGAGAAAGCCAACTTCAGTGGGTATAATGAACTCAGATTTCCAGATTGTGAAGGACTCAGATTTCCAGATTGTGAAGGAAACAGAGGAAATCAAAAGAGACAGAAAGGACAGAGAAGGAAAAACTCTCACCTCTTACCTGGGCCAACATCCACCATCATGTGTACCCATTCCTCGGTGTTCAGCCTGTAGACACCTTTCTCCTTGTCTACCATCCATGAAATGGGAGTCTCTGAGAACACCACACAGCAGAACTGCTCTACTTTGATCACACAGAGATAACCATACAAATTTCCCTCTTGAAACACATCTATGACTCTGGTCTCATAAGACACCTTGTCTATAGATGAACAAAAGTGGAAAACTGGCAACTTGGATATTGCTTTATTTGCCACTGTTTTCAAAGAGTCAGGGTCAACTTTGTCTTTTGGGCATCCCAGGACTCTCTTACTCTCATCATCCACTCCAATGAAAAGATAGCCTCCCTGGGTGTTTGCAAATGCGGAGATGTACTCTGGAATTATGGTTCTTATATATTCTTGGGCATGTTTGGTAGAGAATTGTTTAAACTCTATAAATTCGGATTCAGGAAAAGTCAAGCATTTGCCATATTCAAGTTTCTTACTTTGGAAAATTTCAAAAGCTGGGTTTGATTCCAGGCTGTTCAGACACATGGCTCTGGGGATTTTAACACGTGGAGCTCCGTCATCAGTGGGACTGCATTTGACACATGCCTTCTTGTCTTTCAGAAAGTCAAAGGCTTCTCTTGAATTTATGGCAACCTTAGAAGTAAAAGATCGACGGTACAAGGAAGAGTCTAGGCTGCAAATTCGAGGCTTAGAGGAACCATCTTCAGGGCTGCAGCTCCAAGATTTAACAAAAATGTAAAACTGGTCCTCTTGTTGTTTCGTCTCAAAGAAAGCCTGCAAATCAGAGGACAGAATAAGCTCTCTCAAAGATTGTTCTAAGTCCAGTCCCATCTCCACAGGATGCTCACTCTTGTTGACCATTTGCATAGCAATCACTCCTCCTCCAGAGTTTAACAGAGCACAAGCAGCCTCTGTGATTCTTGTCTTCTCCAGCCTTCTCTTCTTTGAGTCCATTCTATTTCGATATTCTTCTCCAAGTGTCACTTTTCCTGCATAGATGATCAAGTCTGGGTAAGACTGTTTCACCGCTAAGGAGGGATGTGTCTCCATGCTGATCCTATAGTCAAAAAATCCAAACACTTGTTTTACTTTTACTAAAGAATGAATTCTCCCATGCATACAATTCACTCATCTACTTATTGAAACATATTTAATATGAGTCAAATAAATTCTGTCAAAGGAATAAAATATCAAGTAAGATAAAAATAGCCTTTTCTCTTTTTAAACTGTTTTGAGGGGGCAATCAAAGTATCATCATATGTGATATGGTCTATAGGAGGGAAAACATATTAATGGGGTGTCTGATCTAATTTGGCTATTAAACTGTGATTCGATAATGTTGTCAGGAGGAGATAATGTCACCTAGTTACCTGAATTGTCAGGATGAAGCCATGAGCATTAAGGTACAAGACCAGGAGGAATCAATAAATCCAAAGGCGTGCCATGGAGTGAAATATCACAGCTTGGAACATATTTGTAATAAATGAAGAAATAAAAGAAGAATATACTGGAAGGAGATGTCAAATAGAATATGAAAACCCAGAGGTGGGAGAAAAGCAAGAGGAATATGGTGTTGGGCATGGAGCTCAAGGACACCTGCGGAGATTCTTCAGGTGTATAAAGTGCTGACCAGTGCTGCACACTGAGAGCAGGAAGTCTTATTAAATGATTTAGTGAAGTGCCAGGCAGTAGTGGTGCATATTTTTAATTCCAGCTTTGGGAGACAGAGGCAGAAGGATCTCTGAGTTTGAGGTCAGCCTGGTCTACAGAAAAAGTTCCAGGACAGCCAGGGCTACACAGAGAAATCCTGTCTAGGGGTGGTGGTTGGGTAAGGTGGGGGGTGTTTAGTGAAATGACATAACTAGTCACTTTGAAAATCCTCCAGATGCTTTGGCTCATAGATATCATTAAGCAAAAGTCTATGAATTATTGCAATGGATTGAGAAATGAAAAAATGAAAACCAGGTACAGAAAAAGGCACTAGATAGACTTACTAAAAGAGAGAAAGAGAGAAGCAAAGAAAATGTTAATTTCTGCACGCACTTGTCTACCACAGTAAGTCTACAGTATCAGAGTTAAAACCTGATTATGGACAAGAGACATTATGACTCCAAAGAGAGTTTGTCTCCTGGGGATTTCAGTCAGTTGTGGGCATCTCCTAACTCAGACATGTTCCAAATTGATCTCTGCTAAGTCTGTGGAGAGATCTGCATGCTTTCTTTATTCAGGTATAAAGGTGACCTAAAAATATTTTGTTATAGCTAACACTGAGATTAAATATTATTTCCTGGCCTTCAGAGTGATTCAATAATCCTATTAGATTTCCTAGTTGTAATTAGCTGATAATTTTTACTAAAATTCTTACCAGACAAGGCATCTCAAGAGTTAAAAATAGCAGTTAAGCACTTATTATTAGAGTAGTCTCACACAGAAAGAAAAACTATTTTACTGCCAGTGAGAAACTAGAAGTTGTAGGGCTCCCATCACTAATTATTTATGTTACAGCCGAGAAATGCTAAAATATGACCTTCAGCTACTTGCCTCAGACAGACCCTAAAAATTTATCTTGAGCCTACCAAGACAACCTAGCTCCCCCCAAAAAACTAGAACACCACTACTCCTCCGCCTTGCACCTGACTCTTTAATTTTACTGACCTTGATGTAGCCATCTCCTGCCTATATAAATTTTATAGCTTGCCCTATTTTCTATATAGTATATAAACCTAATTTCTACTTTATACAAATTACATTCAGCTACAATACTCCCTTGTGTCTGTTTCTGTTTATCATTTCTTCACCAACGCCTTGTCTACCTGACTAAGACCCTATTCCCCACAAGAGTTAAGAAAGACCCAGACTAGCCAAACCATAAAAAGTGGCGCCCGAACAGGGACTCCAACAGGTAAAGCTTTTTCTTTTTTCCTTCTTTCCTCTTTCTTTCCTTAATTCTCAAACAAAGCTTGGATCTCACGAAGTTCTGCAGACTCGCTAATAAAAGATCACCAGTTAAAGGCGAGTAATCTTGATATCATGGAGTAGTCAGAGTGTGCCTAGACGCCTCACCAGCCATGGTGCAGAGAATTGCCCAGACTATAGCAATGAAGAGATGGAAATTCAGCGCCTATAAGTACCTGTGGAAACAAAATAAGTTTCCAAAAAGAGTAAAAGTACAAGTTCCGGCTAAAAAGGGGCTGAGACACCTAAAGAAATTACAGAAATCCCTCAGAAAGCAATTCCATAATAATGAAACTCTGCTCATTTTAAAAGCAGGTAAAAATAGTCAGACAAAAAACTAACCAAGTGGTGGTGGAGCACGCCTTTAATCCTAGCACTTGGGAGGCAGACAGACAAATTTCTAAATCATACAAACGACATGAAAAAAAGAGAAATCAAAACTAAAAAATATATATATATTTCAGAGCTACTCCTATAATGTCCTTGAGAATAGGAGACATTCAGTTTAACACTGACTCTTGTTTTAAAACTTTTCCCTTTGAGTGAAATTCCAGTGTCCTTAGAGGCAGTTTCTTTCATGTGGCTAAAAATTCCAAGCCTCCTGATATCTGTCTCAGCAGCACCAGGCTCATTTACAACTGACTGCAAACTAGTTTAACTAGTTTAACTGACTGCAGGAGACCCTAACTGCTGCTGGTCTCTTCCCTCTGCAGATGTAGAGAGCATTATATAAATTCATCTTTTCTCATATTCAAAATAAAGTTTTAACATCCTATTATTACAATTGCTGTAATATTAATGAAAAGGTATATAATAAAGTCATGAAAATTTTTTAAAAAAATGTTTTAAAAACCTAATGAGACATGTATATTTCTTGCTTCAATCAACAATTAAATTGGTTACTACAAAATATTAATTGATATTTGGCTTATTACATAATAAAAATTTTTAGACAACATTAATGTTTATCCAAAAGACAAATTTTTAAAATTTACTTAAATACATACTTTTATATTTTCTATAAATTTATATATACATTCCTTAATAAAAAGTACATTACAGACCTTCTATGGAAAAAAAAATATGTGTAATTAGATCACATGTTTGACACAGATAATTAAACTACGTGCTATAGTCATTGTTTTTAAAGTACTAAAATCAAACTTTTAATTTACATGCTAATAACCAATATATATATAGCCAGAGTTTACAATTACTTAAAGTTGCTAATTCTTAAATTTTGCAGTTGTTCATACTTATACAACTAAAGTTAAGAAAAAGTACTTTTCCTTTAAAAAACTGTCTTTAGACATTTAAAAACTCCTTATAATATCTTAAACTGCCTGGGCAAGACTTTTAAGACAATGCCACAACAAATTTATATTTTAAACAAATTATAGACTTTACACAAAAACAATTAATATTCTTTACATCATCAAAATAATAATGACTTGTGATAATTTAGTATTGCTAAAAAATATTTCTGATTTTAAAAGATAAAAATAAAATATGCACATATAACTATTGATACTTTTTCAAGCTTTCTAGTTACAATTGCCTTAACAAGAAAAGCAACAAATGTATAATCATTGCCTACATTAATTTTTTATGTTTGGTGTTCCTAATTAAATTAAAACAGATATTAAAACTGCCTATTACAGTCAGACATTTAAAATATTTTGTTAACAATTTAAGTTGCCCATATTACTGAAATTTCTTAATTTTCTTAGAGACAAGTAATTGTTAAACGTGTACATTGCACTCTAAAAAGTTTTGGCTTTTAAACAGAAAAGAGAGAGTTATATCCCTGTACACATTATTTAAATCATGCTTATTTAAAAAAAATTTAAAATAGATGCCAAAGATGGCACCCTACAACCAGACATAATTATGCCTAAGTAAAATATAATAATTTTTTAACTAGAGTCTAAAAAGGCCCAAATGTTTTAATCACCTCAAAAAGAGAGGGTGTATATGTGTTCTTTCCACAAAACCTAGAGCCCACAACACCTCGGCTCCTCTGGTGCAGGCTCCACAGGGGCCAAAGTCAGGGTGCTGCTGGAGAGTGGGGCCCAAAAACTAAACACCGAGTAGGTGGGCAGAGACTCATAAACAACCAAGTAAGTTTTTACAAAATAAATTTAATTAAGTTAAAATATTGTCTTTAAGCCGGGCGGTTGTGGCGCACGCCTTTAGTCCCAGCACTTGGGAGGCAGAGGCAGG
>NW_022196911.1:78769401-78775335 GCF_008632895.1 Mastomys coucha
AAAAAAAAAAAAAAAAAAAAAAAAAAAAAAAATATTGTCTTTATTATCTGGTTCAAAAGTTATTAAATTGACATCTTATTAATTGTAATTTTGTTATTATATAATATAATTAAATATTAAAGTCATACTTTGCTTACCAAGAGGTGAGCGCTATTTAAATTTATAATTGTTGTACTGTGTTTCATGTTAAAAAAATAGTTAAAACTTTAATTTAGTTTAACTTGTTTAAAGGCAGTCTCAATTTACATAGCAAAACTAATAAGCCAATATGCTGTGTCTAGAAGTTAAACACATCTAAAAAAAAAAAAAGCCCTAATTAACAGCTAAACTTTATAACTTACATATAATGTTTTTGATACTGATTTAAAAAAAATAAAAAGTTTAAAAAACTAGATTTTATTTAAATTATGGTTATGCCTTAATATTATAAAAGTTAAAAGGGTTACAAAATAAGTTGTTGAGAGATTTAGTACAAGTTGTTAAAAGGCTTAGTACAAGCTGCTGAGAAATTTAGTGCAAGTCATTAAAAGACAGAGAAAAAAAGAAGAGAAAAGGAGACAAAAAGACAAGACGCTAAAAAAACTAAAGAGAGATAAGAGACAGAAAGTACTGGCCACTGGTTAAAGAGCCTAGGGAGCCTCAAGAAAAACAAAAAAAGCAGACACTGACAACAGAAATAAATAAGCTACATCCACCACAGACTACAAGAAAACCTCTAGTGCTACTACTGTTCAACCAGAACTGCTTAGACTATAGACTGAGAAAAAAAAACAAACAAACTAAAGCCCATTTGCAGGGAGTGTAAAAAGATATTAATATTTCCCACAATATAAAACAACTAAAGACAGACATTTCAGACATTAACAAAAGTCATTTAGATACTTGAAACATTAATAAATTGGCCAAAAAATAAAAAAATAATCTAAAGGCATTAAATCCCTTAGATTAAATTCAGTATATAATTTTGCTTGCTATTATTATTAACACTCTTGTAATAGTAATTATTGTGCTTCCATTTGTTTTTAGAGTTCTCCTGAGATCTCTAGCCACGATAAAGAGAGACCTTCTAAAACTTTGTTTAAAAAATAAAAATAAGGCCGGGTGGTGGTGGCGCATGCCTTTAATCCTAGCACTTGGGAGGCAGAGGTAGGAGGATTTCTGAGTTCGAGGCCAGCCTGGTCTCAAGCCTGGTCTCCAGGACAGCCAGGGCTACACAGAGAAACCCTGTCTCGAAAAACCAAAAAAATAAAAAAATAAAAAAATAAAAAATAAAAAATAAATAAAGAGAAATATGCTGCACGCACTTGTCTACCCCAATAGGTCTACAGTATCAGAGTTAAAACCTGATTATGGACAAGAGGCATTATGACTCCAAAGAGAGTTTGTCCCCTGGGGGTTTCAGTCAGTTGTGGGCATCTCCTAACTCAGACATGTTCCAAATTGATCTCTGCTAAGTCTGTGGAGAGATCTGCATGCTTTCTTTATTCAGGTATAAAGGTGACCTAAAAATATTTTGTTATAGCTAACACTGAGATTAAATATTATTTCCTGGCCTTCAGAGTGATTCAATAATCCTATTAGATTTCCTAGTTGTAATTAGCTGAGAATTTTTACTAAAATTCTTACCAGACAAGGCATCTCAAGAGTTAAAAATAGCAGTTAAGCACTTATTATTAGAGTAGTCTCACACAGAAAGAAAAACTATTTTACTGCCAGTGAGAAGCTAGAAGTTGTAGGGCTCCCATCACTAATTATTTATGTTACAGCCGAGAAATGCTAAAATATGACCTTCAGCTACTTGCCTCAGACAGACCCTAAAAATTTATCTTGAGACTACCAAGACAACCTAGCTCCCCCCAAAAAACTAGAACACCACTACTCCTCCACCTTGCACCTGACTCTTTAATTTTACTGACCTTGATGTAGCCATCTCCTGCCTATATAAATTTTATAGCTTGCCCTATTTTCTATATAGTATATAAACCTAATTTCTACTTTATACAAATTACATTCAGCTACAATACTCCCTTGTGCCTGTTTCTGTTTATCATTTCTTCACCAACGCCTTGTCTACCTGACTAAGATCCCACAAGAGTTAAGAAAGACCCAGACTAGCCAACCCATAGTTAATAAAGAAAGAGAAGTTGAAGGTTCTCTTTAAAATGGGAACATTAACAATATTTACCACGGATGAGAGTCAGCACAGAAGTGAACTTAAAGATGGAGCAGGAGGCTGAGGGACTAAAACAACAGAATCCTGAGCGTGAAGGTTTGGAAATGGTGGTCCAGGAGCTGGGAGAAGGTGAAGAAGAGGAGAAAGGCAAACAGCAGGCCTGTCGAGGTTAAGCTCCAGCTGTATTCATGTGTGTACATCACCTGCCTGGGGCCTGGTCAGAAAAGGGCATCCGATCCCCTGGGACCAAAGTTATGAAAGTTGCTCACTGCTGTGTGGGTACTGGGAATTGAACCTGGGTCTTCTGCAGGAACGGGAGGTGTTTTTAACTGCTGAGCCATCTCTCCAGATCTATATAATTGAGTTTTTTTAGGGAGTAAAATCCTAAAAATGTCATATGACATAGAATAATGCTGTACTAGAGGTTGTCTCTCAATGTTAAATGATTGTAGGGGCTTGTGGGACAATTGGTCTATAGTAATGGCACCATTCCGTGAGAAATTGCAGAAAGGTGATCCTGTCTCTCTTACATATAAATAGTTGGTGAAAGATTAGGCCTCTGATGAATGTGTGTTGAAAGTAAGAGTGGAACACATTAAACTCTAGATGGGCTGGGGCAGTACACTTTGCAAAACAAGTTTGGCACTGGCCATCTTGGGGCAGAACCGGGTCAGAAAAGAAATAGAACGTGTAGAATGTGTGATATTTGAGAAACTGAAATTCACGGGGGTCTTTGGCTCTTTTCCAGTAGCTTTTAGATTATAAACCCTAGGTTAGATAGTAACAATTCTACTTCTATCTCTTGGCTCTTTCCTCAGTTAAAGACAGTATCTTAGAGAGAGGGGTTGCTTAGTCGCATCTGCAGAATCCCTTTCAACATTGTAATTTCAAAACTGCACCTTGGGACCTGGAGCTTGCACTCTAATTTGCACCTGCTAAGAGTAACAGATTCTGCCAGCTCAGAGACTTCCTGTTGAGAGCTTGAGTGCAAGTGAGCCAGGGTAAGCAAGAGAGACAGAGACAGACAGAGACAGACTCCCTCCCCCATCCCTCCGCCCCTCTGCGTCCCCTTTCTTCTGTGCCGGGCTGGTCAGGCTCTCACCCACCCAGATCTTCCCTTTTCACCCTCATGCCCCTCGAGCCCTCAGCACCTACTTTTAAAAGGAATCAGTCGCTGAGTCTGATAAAATATCCGGGCCTTCAGGCAGGAGAGACACACGGATGTCTCCTTGGCTTCTGGGCTGCTCAGGCCACCGGGTCCCAGATCTGGTGGGCTAGACCTCGGTGAGGGTGGAGGGGAGCTGAGGGTCTCTAAGCACCTCGCGAAGAATAGGCGACCGGATGTCCAGGTCCTGTGCGCTCCAGATCCAGAGCGCGCTCCAGATCCCAGAGCGCGCGCCGGATCACAGCGCGCATTTCGGATCACGGCGCGCATTTCGGATCACGGCGCGCATTTCGGATCACGGCGCGCATTCCGGATCACGGCGCGCTTTCCGGATCACGGCGCGCTTTCCGGATCACAGCCCACACTCCAGATCCCCGGGCACGCACGAAGGCAGCTTTGAATTCCCGCCTTTCCTTTCCACTGGTTGGCTCCCCACCCGCTCTCTCCGGACCGCGGGAAGAGATCACCCGGAAGCTTGAAACTCAGAATGTGCTTAGTAAACTAAACTTTAATAATTCTGAACCTTAGCTATATTGGGATTTCGGATTGTTCTTCGTGTTTCTTCTGGTCTCCGATGTCTCACCACTTCTTTCTTCCTCCTTCCTACTCGTTCTTCTATATCCTAATGTTCCGTCACGGGCCCATCTGTCTGTATCTGTTTACCAACTAATCAATCTATTTATGAAATCTACTCATACGAATTATATAAGAAAGGATAAAACGTATTCAAAAGGAGATAAGCTCTTCTCCAGGCCCTTCCCTCTGGCGCCTGCCTCCCGTCTGTCCCTTGCCCCCCTCGAAGGTGGCACCAGGGCCCTCACTCACCGCTTCCAATTTGTGCGGAAAAAACTCTGAGGAGTTCTCTCGATCTTCTTCCGCTGGCCGCCTCAGAAAGCAGAATATGGAAACAGACAAGAATGTAGTTAAGACTCTCTTTCCTTCCAGAACTCAGCCTCCGGGCCGATTCTTCTGGTGAGTAGCCGGATGGTGTCGCACTTGTGGATTGGTCACCGGTCTGTGAGGCCAAGAGGAGCAGCCCCTGTTCCAGCGTGGGTTTGGCAAGCAGTGGTCACAGCGAACTGGCTCAATCCTTCTAGCTGTTGAGTTACTTGTTTTGGGGGAAAACGAAACTGCTTGGATTTTCTGGCCTGCTTGCAGGCAAGCTGCCAGGTTGAGCTCACTGTTGGACTATCTAGCTGCCCTTTTCCAGCTAAGCCCCCATCCTTGGCTGTGGGCGGACCTCCTCACTGCAGTGACTTAGAGCCTTCTCAGCCTGAAGGCATTCTTTGATGTGGAAAACCCTGGGGAAGGAGCACAGATTCGTGCTAGTCGAGGGGAAGAGAGAGTGAGAGTGAAGCTTTTGTGAGAATCTGGTGAGATTCTCACAAGAGTTGAGAACTAACCCTCAGAGTTGAGAACTAACCACTGTTAACCCCTGATACTTGCAGATCTTCATCTGTTGTGTGTGCCTACTTTGTACACTTATTACACATGGTTAACACGGTTAATGGCATCAGGATATGTATCTAGCTCAAACTTGTTTTTCCGTGGTTCCTAACTTCCCATTTCAGTATATTTTCATACCACCGCAGTCATTTTTCCTTAAAATTCTTATTTTTCCAGATTGTACAGTGTTGAAAGAAAAACACAGTCAACCTAGAATTCAGTACACATACACACTCACACACACACACACACACACACACACACTTCACCTAGTGGATAGAAAATAATGATGTCTTTTTTTGGGGGAAACAAAACAATTCAGCAAGGGCTTTGTCACCAGGAGACCTTTGTCACATGAAATGTAAAAGGCTGATGGAAATGTGTACCAGAGTAACACTTAGATTCACATGAGTAAAGCCTATACAACATGAGGAATTATGTGAATATTGAAAGATAATTAATCTTTCTCAGTGTTCAAAAATTATTGAAAAGATAATGATACAACTACATTATGGTGCTTATAAAATGTAGAAATGCAAAACTGTGATAATTACAGGGGGCTTGGAAGATGGCTTATGCACTCAGAGCATGCTCTTCTGGAGGACCTGGGTTTGACTCCCAGCACCCCCTTGTGGCTCTCAGGCCCAGTAACTCCAGTTCCAGGGAATCAATGCCTCTTGCCTTGGTGAGCACCTGCTGTCAGGTACAAGAACCCTCCCAGAGTTGAAGTGAAGTTTTTGTGCACCACACATAAAGACTATCCTTGTGTTATTCAAATGCTAATTTCTGTACTGGCAGAGATCGGATTACCTCGGGACTCTGGTATTGTCATTATTATTTAGCATGTCACATCCTAGTATTTTATGAACAGTGTTCTTCATCACTTCCTGATTGGTCAAATAAAGAGCTTAATGGCCAATAGCTGGGCTGGAGAGTAAAGGACTTCTGGGCAAAAAGAGAGGGTCTCAGGTGGGAACCAGAGGCCAGAGCGCCAGCCACACGAAGACAAAGAAGCCCGGTGCCAGGATGAAACTAAGATAGACAGGTGGTGGGCCATGTGGTGAGTGAGGGGTTCATTTTTCATATCCCATTCAGAAACTAAGCTGTGGATCATTTAGACTATTTAGCATCTCAAAGTGACGCAGAGGGA
>NW_022196911.1:78775362-78776147 GCF_008632895.1 Mastomys coucha
GTGGGTACTGCTATTTGGAAAGAGTGGAAACTCTTGCATGCTAGATGTTTCTGCAGAGTAAACACTCTTTGTCTTTGAATACTAGCTGAGTCTGAGGGTCTTTCCTCAGCGCTTTTCAGACCCTTACAGTGAGGTGTAGGGCAGGCCAGTGTTGTCGGGTTAGAATCACTGAGAATCTGCCTAGCTGCAGTGCCCCAAGCTTATAATAAATACAAAGAGTCTCTGTGTCCTTATTCAGAGCAAGGGTGGGCATAAATAGTTACAGTTACACACATGGGCACATGCATACATGCATACGGAATACATGCATGGTTAAAGATAAGTGTTTAAGATTTTGTGAAAATAACAACACGAAGAAGGCAGGGAAAGTGTGAGACTATTGCAGTGCTTCAGCATCTTCCTGAAGGAGCAGGTAACTCAGCTATGACAAGTTAAACCCAGGGAGGGGGAGCCCCAGAGTTGCCAATAAGCACAATGGAAACAAAAAGCATATACTTACTGTGTTTGGGTGACCTACAATGGCCCCTGTGGGCTCCTGGAGAGTGGCATTGTTGGAGTAGGTGTGGCCTTGGTGGAGGAAGTGCATCACTAGGGGGTAGGCTTTGAGGTCTCAGAAGTTTGATTCAGGTCTAGTGGCTCACTGTCTCCTCCTGCTGCCTTTGATTTGGATGTAGAACTCTGCTTCTCCAGCATGATGCCTGCCTGCACACTGCCATGCATCGCACCATGACTGTCACGCACACTTTGCGTGAAGGCGGTATCTGAGGCGTAAACTTCAAGGAAAG
>NW_022196911.1:78776690-78784811 GCF_008632895.1 Mastomys coucha
GTGTGGGGGTCGTTTTGCCTATGTGACTTCAGTCTAGCACTAGGACTGGAAGAAGAAGGACTTGGACTAACATGCAGGACTAGCACTAGAACTTAGATGGGCTAAGACTCAGATTCATGTATCTCTCGAAGTCCCCCGGGCCCAGGACACTTGGGCCCCGGGCGATACAGCACCAGTTCAGAAGAGATAGCTGCCATTTTAGACCCAGTATGTTTTAGATAGCCTCAGAGGTACCTCAACTGTTGAGCTGCCAGATTTTTCATTTCTCTTTTACAATGATTGTAAAAGCCTCATGCCATTTTAAAAGAAATACACTCAGATTTTACACCATTCGTGTGTAGTCTGTTTATCAAAGCCGAATCCCGTGTCCACCTGGCCAGAACCCATCGTCCCGCGGAATAAGGGACCCCGCAAGAAACCCCGGTCCGTGGCACATGACAATAATGAACTGAACCTCTAAAACTGTAGGCCAGCCCCAATTAAATGTTTTTCTTTATAAAAGTTGCTTTGGTCATGGTCTCTTTACAGCAATAAGACCCTAACTAAGATACATACTAAGTCAACAAGAGAGAAAGGGAAGTTAGTGTTAATTATTTTGTGTTTGTTATATTTTTTAATCTATCTATCTATCTATCTATCTATCTATCTAGTATTATACATATATGTATGTATACATATATGTATGTATCGACTATATATATATGCATGCATATACTTATGCATCTACTATTATATATGTATATATCTGTCAATCAATCTAGTATTATACATACATATGTATATTACATATTATTTAATATGTGTATACATATGTATACATACACATATATGTATACATACGTTTGTACACATGTATGTATGTATCTATTATTATATATGTATGCATGCGTGTATTTATATACCTACTATTATATATGTGTGCATGTGTGTATCTATCAATCAATCTAGCTACCTATCAATAAATCTATCTATCCATCTATCTATCCATGAGCCACATAACTATCCTATTTCCTCTGTGTGTTTATAAGCTCCTAACTCAGTTCCATGCTTAGGCAGGCAGCTTTCTAGACAGAATTAGACACCACTTTCTTCCTCAGATCTCAGTGGCTTCACTTAACTGTTGCATGGTTAGCAGCAGCCATTCTGACAGGGGTGAGATGCAGTCTACAAACAGTTTTAATTTTTGTTTCCATGATGATCAATCATATTAGGCATTCATATTTCTCTATCTGAGAAATCTATGTGGTTTATTAGCTCACTTATTAACTGGATTGGATGATTTGTTCTTGATGATAAATGTTTGAAGGCTCTAACTCATCTATTAATACTATAATTAATATAACACATTAACATATACTGCTTCTGAGGGATAACTGGCAAAGAGTTTCCCCCTAACACTCAGGGTGTGTCCTCATTCTAGCAACTTCTTCCTCTGCTGCACTGAAGGTTAATTCCAGGAAGTCTAATTTGTCAGTTTTTGAGAAATTCCTGTGCACCTAGACTCCTTGTCAGAATTCCTTGCCTATGTTTTATGTCTGTATGTCTGAATATATTTTCCATTGTATTTTCACCAAACTTTTGTGTCTTTTTTTGAATAAACAAGTTTATTTGTAAATTTAGTCAACATACATAATTGACCTAAAAATTCCAATAGGATACTTTAAAAAACTACTTAAAGGCGATCTCTATAAAAGGGATTTTTTTGCCAGGATAGTGACCAGGTGTAACCTAACCCATCTTCATTGGCAGAGGTCCAATAAGTTGAAGCTATATTCTTACTCCCATGTTTATAAACTCTACAAGGAAAAAACAAACCTTGTTTTTCCCCTTAAAGATTAAAAACAAACAAAACCAAACTCAATCTAGACACAAGACCAAATACAATGAAAGGCTGCAGTAACTAGATAGTTATAGATGATGCTGGTGTGAATAGCTTTTTATTTTACTCTAGAGACCTTATAAATAAAATCCCCGTTAGTGTTCTGTTACCAGTCAGAGGGTCAGGGGCTAGTGAACATGTGGTAGAATGAGGACTTATGCAAGGTTTAATACGCATAGCATTTTTCTACTTTGTTAAAAACAAATGCAGTCTAGTCAGGAAACACCAACTGGACTAAATTACACACACCTTAATGACAAGACTCCCCACCACTTGTGAATGTAAAACATTTAATTTAAAAATGTTGAACACTTCAATATATAAAATAGCTATGGTAAATGCACATAGTGTATTCTATAGCTGCCAGGTTTACTTTTTTTTTTCTTCTTAAAGGAAACTGTTACACTGTGGCTAAAACTTGTATCTTCAACCTTTGAAAAAGCCCACATTCTATCATAGTGATGTGTGGTTAAACACTTGGATCAAGTCATAACCAGTTTTATTGCATTTTTGTTACACATTTATCAATTCTAGTACCTTAATAGCTACCTAACAAGTCATTAACATACAGAAACATGCATCATGAGAAGCAAGAATCCATCCCCCTTCTGCATATTAGCATATGGAGAACTTGTCACACCTGAGCCACAGTGCTCACATCACTGAGGCCTGTGAACAGTCACTCTCTCCAGTCATCCTGAGTGAAAGATGGAATGATTTAAGTACAAATGCAACATATTATAAACAATTTCTTACAAAAAAAGTCACAAATTAAACCAAAGTATCTTACAGTATTTACTACAAAATCCATAAAACCCGCCTCAACTTAAGCTCCACTCCTCAGCCCCCCACCCCTTATCTGGCTAGCCAACTGGATGTCTTTGGGCATGATGGTGACTCTCTTGGTGTGGATGGCACACAGATTGGTATCTTCAAACAACTCCACCAGGTATGCTTCGCTAGACTCCTGAAGGGCACCGATGGCTGCACTTTGAAACCTCAAGTACGTTTTGAAATCCTGGGCGATCTGCATCACCAACCTCTGGAATGGCAGCTTCCTGATGAGCAGCTCAGTTTTCTGTTAACAAGGAATTTCTGTTAAGGAGGGACCTCTCTTAGAGCCATGGTCCCCAGCCAGTAGCGGTGAGGTTTCTTCACACTGCCGGTAGAGGGCGCGCTTTTCCGAGCCGCCTTGGTGGCCAGCTGCTTGCTGGGGGTACGGGGGTGGGGAGTTGGGGGGTTGGCTTTCCCATTCGGTGGGCTTCCTAGTGGTCTGCTTGGTTCGGGCCATCTTCTCTCACCCAAAGCCGAAGTCTGGGGCCCTTGCTGCGACCTATGCTGTGCTGTAAGCACTCTCCAACGAACGACCAAACCGCTCTGCGCCCTTTTGTGTCTTAATATTAAGGTTTTGAACCATTTTTAAATGGCTTTTTGTTTTTGTTTTTGTTTTTTTATTTTTCGAGACTGGGTTCCTCTGTGTAGCCCTGGTTGTAAATCCGCCTGCCTCTGCTGGGGTAAAAGGCATGCGCCACCACCACCTGGCTGAAATGGCTTTCTTTTAGTTTTTTCTTTTGTTTGTTTTAAACAGGGTGAAAGATACAGTTCTGGTGTTGTTATCCTGTATGTGGGAATCCAGCTTTCCCAGTACCACTCATTAAAGAGGCTGTTGCTTCTTCCCCTCTTCCTCCTCTCCCTCCTCCTCCTCTTCCTCTTCTTCCACCACTTCCTCTCCCTTCTCCTCTTCTTCCTCTTCTTCCACCACTTTCTCTTCCTCCTCCTCCTTCCCCTCTTCTCCTTCCTGTTGTCTTCTCCTCCATTTTTGTTTTTTTCTTTTTGAATTTTGGGGACAAGCTGTTCTGTAACGTGCTCTGTACACCAGGCTGACCTTTGCATCCTGGTTGAGGCTGGCTTCCAGAATGTACCAATATCTGGGTTTGTTTGTTTGTTTGTTTGTCTGTCTATGGCTTTGTCAGAGCTTAGGTGGCTGTAACTATGTGGGTTATTTCTGCAACCTCTGTTTTATTCCCTGGTCTCCATGTGTGGGTGTGTGCTAGTACACACTGTTTCTGTTACTAGGACTCTGGAATAGAGCTTGAGGATGAGTATTGCGGTTGCTCCACATTGCTGTTTCTGCTTGAAGTCACTGTCTTAGTTAGGGTGTTACTGTTGTGAACAGACACCATGACCAAGGCAGCTCTCATAAGGACAACATTTAATTGGGGCTGGCTTACCCGTTCAGAGGTTCAGTCCATTATCATTAAATCCATTATCATTAAGGTGAGAGCATGCCAAGTAGGCATGATACAGGAGGAGCTGAGAGTTCTACATCTTCATTTGAAGGCATCTAGGAGAAGAGTGGCTTCCAGGCAGCTATGATGAGGGTCCTAAATCTCAGATGCACAGTGACACACTTCCTCCAACAAGGCCTCACCTCCAAATACTGCCCCTCCCTGGGCCAAGCATTTTCAAACCAACACAGTCTCTTAAGCAATTTGAGGCCTTTTGTCTTGGGTAAAATGATACTTTCCTTTTCAATACAAAGTCATCCTCCCTCTGCCTACTGAACCTAGTTCAGCTCCCTGCTTGAACTGTAAAAACTGATGTTGAATGGAACTGGGAAGGTTCACTGAACTGTGAACAGGAAAACTTGGCGACTTTCTCTCCTCTTTTAGATTTCTCTGATGTCCTACAATTTTGTTAGAAGGAGACCTTTTTGTTTCCTGGAGTGGAACCTTCCTTCCACAAGAGTTCTCTATCCAAAGGTGGCAAAGAACCACACCTCAAAGTGTGCTGTAGAAATAGTCCCTCAAAGAGATCCATAATTCTGAGGCTTAGAGACTCCATGGTGCATGATTAACATTTTACTGGCTGCTTATTTAGTCAAAAGACGCTCATAATGGGACTGGAGTGATGGCTCAGGGATTAGAAGCACTGGCTGCTCTTCTAGAGAACCCAGGTTCAAGTCCCAGTACCCACATGACAGTTTATGACTGTCTGTAACTCCATTTCCATTAGGATCCAATGCCATTCTCTGCCCCCTGAGTACACCAGACATGTATATGTCTTCTTAAACAAAAAGCAGGCCAGAGACTTGAGCGTCTTATATTATCTTTTTCTCAGTTTGATCTTGTGTCACCTCACCATCTACATGGAACATCTTGATACTTCTACTATCATAAGCTGTGGTGGAGTATGGATTGCCTCGGGACCTAAGGGCAAGTCATGAGGGAGAGATTCCTCTACACTCAGCAGTCCCAAATACCTCTACTATTTTAGTTTTTACCTAATGAAACTGTTGTTCAGTGTCCTTGACTTAGTGGATGTTTACTTTTGGATTTCACCATATCCTAAGCCATAATCCATGTTTGACTTTAAATGTATTTTTTCTGACACGGCGGGAGCTGCTCTTTAGTTAGTGCCTCCCAAAGAAGTCTCTGAATACTGATGATAGTGTAACAGGACAAAGGTTCCTCTATTTTGTCTCAGCTGAAGCCATCTTGGTATAAACTGAAACTGATGTTGGCCCACACTCACACCTTTTCTGCTCCTGTCCTGTAAAGCCCCATGACTTGGGAAAGCCCCCATTCGTGTTCTAGAAACTCAAGGTGAAAATGCCCCAGCTAACTGTATATTTTTTGGTTCTTGTTAACCTGTTTGCTTGCTTTATTTTCTTCTGCAACTGCCACAAGGATGTAGTTTTCCTGTATTGTCTTCAAAACTCCTTGTTGGGTGGGAGAGAGAGCTCAGAGTTTAAGAGCATGGTATGCTATCTCTGTCAGGGTTTCTATTCCTGCATAAAACATCATGACCAAGAAGCAAGTTGGGGAAAAAATGGGTTTATTCAGCTTACACTTCCACATTGCTCTTCATCACCACAGGAATTCAAGCAGATCAGGAAGCAAGAGCTGATGCAGGGGCCATGGAAGGATGTTACTTACTGACTTGCTTCCCCTGGCTCGCTCAGCTTGCTTTCTTATAGAACCTAGAACTACCAGCCCAGGGATGGCACCACCCACAATGGGCCCTCCCACCCTTGATCACTAATTGCAAAATCGTGAAAATGCCTTACAGCTGGATCTCATAGAGACATTGCCTCAAGGGAGGCTCCTTTCTTTGTGATAATTCTAGCTTATGTTAAGTTGATGCACAAAACCAGCCAATATATAGCTGTTTTTCCAGAGGTCCTGAGTGCAGGTCCCAGCAACCACATTGTGCCTCATAACCATCAATACTAGGGACTGATGCCCAATTTTGGCATGCAGGTATACATGCAGGAAGAATACTATATACCTAATAAATAAGTTAATGAAGAACTCCCTGTAATGTGCATTTGAGGCTGTTCTGTGAGCAGTGTCTCTCTCCATACCTGATTTGAACTTTGATCAGGCTGATTGGTCCCACCACCACCAGCAGACCACGTATATGAAGAGTCTTGGTTATAAAGAATAGCCATTTATTTCAGGACAGAGTCTCTTTATTTGCACACCTGCAGTGTTAGACTCTGAAGACACTCTATTAACGTTTTACACTTTCTGGCAGCCGTGGGAAACTGAGTATAACCCAACACATGGTAACATATTAGAAAACACCCAACTCAGGACAGCAGGCTTTGTCTCATGACAAAAAAGGACGCCATCCCAAAAATAGGGCCACCCCTTGCCCTGGGACTTCCCAAGAATTGTTGACAAATCACTTTTGGCACATGAATGTTTCTTATGTCCCTAGCTTAGGGAAGCTGAAATATGCTTGTGTCATCGTGGACACCGACTCGCTCGGTGCTCATTTTTGCTGTTCCCCTTTCAGGAAAAGCAGTGAAGAATATTTTTATGTTTTTACTCAGAGCTTTTCCTGTTTTAGATCCCTGAAAAATATTAAAAGCAGACGATGCTCCTGCATACATTGCCAAGCCTTTTAAATAATTTGCTAAGAGTTTGGCCTAACCTATACTCCAGGCATCCCACAGAAGCCCCAGAACTCATCTTTTAGGAAAGAGCTAAAGGACAGCTTAAACTTTATTTAAAAATAAAGGAGAGGGAGAAAGGTTATATAGCTATGTGTCACAATATTTTTGTCGCGACCATCCTCGAACCAGCAAGAATGCCGTGGCACACACTCGAGCTCTTCTCATGGGCTTTACTCAGGAACCTTTGACAATCTTCTGACCCCGGGGAGAGCCAACCCATAGGTTAAATACTGTATGGTCAGCCACCCAGGTAAAGCCACGTGTTGCAATCTTACAGGCTCACACAGTGGAAGCAAGCCAGTTGACCCAGCCCATAACCAAAGAAAGGCTTGTTTACTTCTTGAGCACTCACCTTAGGGCTGGTGCAGGGTGGAGGCCAGCACCATCTTTGAGGTGTGGCGCTCCGCAGTTCTCCACAATTCCCCCTTTTTGTTTTTAGAAAGTGTTGGTAGGAGTCCCTGGAAAGGTTTCTTAATCCCCAAATCTGGGAATCTCACGGTGGGTCTGAGCCTGTTGGAGGGCGGTGCTCAAAGTCTTACCCGTCGCTGGGTCAGCCTCCCCACTCGGGGCTGCCCTGGCTTAGGTGGCCGAGACTTATCTGCCTGCTCTGTCATTGACTTACCAGACCATACTATCCATGGAACGAATATCTCAGTGGGCAGGGACCATGCACAGTGATGATTAAGGCTTCATGACAGTGATCCATGCGTGAGGGGACTGGCTCGCCTCAATGGCGGCAAAGGCTTTTACAATCATGGCTGCATTGTGCTTCTGTGTGGCTCTCATATTGTAAATACACCACAGGCAAACCAGGGAGGCTAGTACTATCAGTATCACCATAAAGCCTATGCCCGCCCATTCCTTAAGATGATCCATGGCTGTCTGTATCCAGGAAGTCAAACCCTCGGCCAGGCTCAGGTCCACCCGAGTGGAGTTAATGTGGACGACCGTCTCTCGAACCTCTCTCATCTTATCTTCAAAGTTTGCCGGCCAATCCTGTAAGAGGAGCTTTGACAATTGCTTGGACAGATTAGCAGCCTTTGTAAAATTTTGATACTGCACCGAGGTAACACACAAGCCTTGCATCTTCCACTCACACCCCAACTGTGCTAATTGCCAAAGAGTATCAATCTGTTCTTGTATTAAATCTATGCGTTGATTAACTATCATAAGGCCCCCTTCGAGATGGAAATTCACAGAGGCCTGAGTATCTGTAGCCCGCGTGGTCCTCTCGCCGGGAAGAAGACACGCGAACACTAGGTTCCTTCTGCAGCAACTG
>NW_022196911.1:78786377-78786576 GCF_008632895.1 Mastomys coucha
TAAAAAATCTGGCAGCTCAACAGTTGAGGCACCTCTGAGGCTATGTGAAACATACTGGGTCTAAAACATCAGCTATCTCTTCTGAACTGGTGCTGCATCCCCCGGTCCCAAGTGGCCTGGGGCCCAGGGGACTGGGAGAGATACATGAATCTGAGTCCTAGCCCATCTAAGTTCTAGTGCTAGGATTAAAGGCATGTGC
>NW_022196911.1:78787978-78790140 GCF_008632895.1 Mastomys coucha
TAACAGCGGAAGTAGGCGCCATCTTGCCATGGCGAATGCCTCTCAAGATTCACGGCTCCCCACAAGTATCCAATGCCTGCGCTACATTGGCTGAGACGTTGTTCAGGGTGTTGGTAGTCTGTATAGAACTGGACAAGGCAATAGCTGATGCAGTAGCCCCCACAGCAGCAACAGTGATGGCAGTAACAATAGCTGCAGTGATGCCAAAATCTCTTTTAGGCCTGAATAACATCATGGTATTAGGGGCTTCCACGGGGACTGGTACATACCGAGGCATTCTAGTCACCACAGCCACAGAAAAAACCGTGGCATTCCAGCACAGGGCATAAAAGCATGTGTTCAGGGTGCACACTAACTTCTCTTCACCCATGGACACACTCCCATTGCTTACTATCCACAGAAAAGGAGGCCAAAGACACACTGGTGAGACTGAAAAGGTCTTATTGCAGTTAGAGTGAAATCTAGATGATGAATCCCAAGTACCAGAGCTATTACCGCCAGATGAAATTATATTGGTAATTATATTGGTAGTAGACCCTAGGGAAAATCTACCTCTTTGATAAACTCCTCCCCCAAGCATAATTATGGGTCCCAAATCCATGCAGCTACCATTTACTCCACACAAAAGCCATAAATCAAAAGGATTAGTGACAGTTTGCTGAGGACCCCTAGTAGATATATTCAGCATTCCTGTACAGGACTCATTCACTACGTTACTAATCATGGGGCTAAAAGGAAAAATAATCTTGTCGAACCCAAACCGCTCTGCGCCCCTGACACCCAGTCCAGGGAAAATGTCCTTCCTCTCCTGCGGATCCTTTACAAAAAGGTGCCCAGCGTGGCTGTCTGGGAGGATTCCAGTCAGAGACTTGGGTGGGCCACCACCCTACAAGACGAGAAACGTTACCTGAAAACAAACTAGTACCCCCATCCCCAAACTTCAGTTGTGGTAGAAAATCTGCTGACTGCTGAGACAATTTAATGCATTTTGTATCATCTGACCTGTTAAAGCTCATTAAGAAGCACAGGTTACCTTCTAAGCTGACATTTCTATTACCCTCTATAGGGCTAATCTGATCATCAAAGGGAAGGTAGGGTAAGCCTAAACTCCTATTGCTGCTAAATAAGCGTGGAAACGTACGGCCTTGGTCAATTCCCCCTTTTTGTTTTTGTAAAAGTTCTTTAAGAGTGCAATGCGCACGCTCCACGATGCCCTGCCCTTGAGGATTATATGGCAGTCCATGGGAAACATGAACTTCCATCTGTTTACAAAATAACATAACGGTTTGAGCTGTGTAGGCAGGTCCATTATCAAATTTTAGCTGCTGGGGTTTGCCCCAAGCAGCCCATGCCTCTAGGCAATGTGAGATGACATTGCATGCCTTTTCTCCACAAAAAGGGGTGGCACGAATGATCCCAGAACACGTATCTACAGATACGTGAACATATTTTAAAGTTCCAAATTCAGAAACATGTGTCACATCCATCTGCCAGATCTTAAGGGGAGACAAGCCCCGTGGATTGACACCCATGCCATGGGGATGATGATGGATGATTATACATTGAGGACAATCTAAGACCACCTGTTGGGCATCAGCTCAAGACAGATGAAATTTTTGTTGTAATGTCTTAGCATTTACATGAAAATTTTGATGGAACTGTTTAGCCATTTCCATAGAAGAAATCATGAAAATGCACACCATTCTAGTCCATTGATCTACAATCTCATTTCCTTTACTTAAAGGTCCTGGCAACCCAGTATGAGCTCGAATATGCTGAATAAAAAATGGATTCTTTCTCTGCCAAATTAATTTCTGCAAATTCTCAAATAATGGACAAAATGGTGCTATTAATTTTAATGGGTCCAGCGGTTTCAAGAATTTTAACAGCGTTAACAACATAAGCTGAATCAGATATCGAATTAAAAGCAAATTGGCAATTTTTAAAAACTTCAATTACTATTTTTAATTCAACTACTTGAGGAGAGCCTGGCAGGAATTGACATAACACGGGCTCTTGTTTCTCCACCAAATACGTCCCACAGCCTGTTTTAGAACCATCAGTAAACATATTTGGGGCCCTAGTTATAGGGGCAGCTGACATAATCTTTGGAAAGATCACAGGATGCTCTCTAAAGGATTGAGCATCTTGAAAAACTGGGC
>NW_022196911.1:78790254-78792198 GCF_008632895.1 Mastomys coucha
ATTGCTCTTCCTTCAGCTGCTCTAATGCAGCTTTCCCCTCTATCTCATACACCTTAGAACTAACAGGTCCAACTATAGCCTGAGGATTTGTTCTAAACAGTCGAATTGAAACATTTCTTCCCTTAAAGATACAATGTTGGTTCTGTTCCCTCTGCACTCCACACTCCTCCTGGTAAAAGGCCATCCATTTAAGGAACATGGGTGAGAGGAACACAGCCTTGACCATTTCCTTCCAATCTCTGAGGGTGAGAGCCTGGTGGGCAAAGCCCTCAAGAATGGTTTCTACCCAGGGTGAATGAGAGCCATCCTCTGTCACTGCTTTCTTAAGTTCCCTAAGGTCTTGGGCTTCCCAGGGATGCCAAGCTGCTGCCAGGGTTAACATTAACCAGAAACAGGTGGCTAGTATCTCCCAAGCTGAATTCACCCACCCCCGCATAGGGCTGCGTGCTGAAGGAAGCTCTTCCATCGCCTTACAACAGCACTGATCTTCCAAACAGCTCCTAACGAGCTTCCACACAGGTCTTAACAGCACTTGAAGAGTCAGAAAAATTGAGTTTGATATTAACAGCTCTTGGAGAGCCAAAAAAATTGAGTTTGATATTAACAGCTCTTGGAGAGCCAGAAAAATTGACTTTGATTGCAAAGCACCCATGTTTTATTTTGTTACTCTTTTTTTTTTGTTACTTTTCTTTTACTTTCAGTTCACTACTCCGGGAAACTTTATACTCGGTTTGCTACCCCACGAACTTTATACTCTTGGTTTGCTCATGGTCCATTGGAGAGATGCTATGCCTGACCAACCAAATCACTGGGTTCCCGCAATTCATTGAAGCTATGGCTATCTTTGTGTTTTTTCCTCAGGCTTCTAAAACACTGAAAGACTGACTAGACTGGTGGAAGTTGGATGAAGAACTCCTAAGGCATCTGCAGAAGCTATACCTGAAGAAAAGAAGACTGGAGTGAAGGGGCTGCGGAGTCATGAAGAGCAGGGTCTCTCTATTAGCATCCAGAGCCTGTGGTGATACATGGGCGGGTCCACAGACCTGTTGCCAGGGCAACAGCCACCATATTCCCAGAATCCGCTGGGCTCACCTCCCACCTTTACCTGCGGCTGCTATGTCACAACCATATATATATGGGACAATTCCTCCATCTCTCTCTCTCTCTCTCTCTCTCTCTCTCTCTCTCTTTCTCTCCTCTCTTTCTGCGCCACTACCCCTACTCCCTCTCAATTAAACCTCTTACACGTGGAACTGCTTGGGCCTAGTGTGATATGTTCTGACGTAACCCACCGGTCCAACACATCACTCTCTACCAACAATGACTCTGAGGAAGAAACTAGTGACTGAGGAGAAAGATTTGATGAAGTCTTAGGTGTGCCTGCTGAATTGCTGTTTCTTACTACGTGTCATTGTTAAATGCATCTGTTCCTGCTGAATCATGACATGACATGGCATAAGCTGTGCTTATGTGTCTAGTCCTCTTGTGCTTCATTTATTAACCAGGAAAAGAATACTATTCCTATTCATGTCAATGACTCTGAGATCTTGTAGGTGCCCCCATGGCTAATCTTATTATTCCCCAAGCTAAGATGGTCACATGATAATTTGAGTATGTTCAGGCCTTGCAGGATGCAATACAAACCATTTGACATTCAAAGTTAGATGGATCACCTTCTCCATTACTGCAGAAAACGTGGCCAATGTATTTAGTCATTATATTTCTGTTTCTAGTTGGTCTTCTAAACTGTTTCACAGAGATGTCTCTGAGAAGTGTTTTGTTGGTTTTGCTGGGAAGCATTATAGCCTTAGTATTCATTTGCTGCTCCGTGTCTGCTTTGAAGATTGTCTTACATAGCTTAAAATTAAAAACCGGAGGTGCATGCCTTTAATCCCAGCGCTTGGGAGGCAGAGGCAGGCAGATTTCTGAGTTCGAGGCCAGCCT
>NW_022196911.1:78792450-78794597 GCF_008632895.1 Mastomys coucha
AAAAAAAAAAGAAAAAAAAAGAAAAAAAAACCCAAAACTTGGGAATTACAGGCAACCATGGAGTTGGCCTGGCCTAGCTGAATGTGAGAGGCATGTGTCATAGGTTTTTCATTTTGGAGTTCTTGGCTCCTGGGGCACAACGTGCCTTCCTGGTCCTGAGAGACTGATGCACTCCCTCAGGCAGTGAAGCATCCAGGTCACTTTGTGTTTCTCTGTTGTGTCCCTTTAGTAGTCAACGAAGCACAGAAACTTGACAGGACAACTAGCCTTAGAGACCAATCTGTGTAACCTGCAATGTTTGCAATCATCATTGTATCCTGGCAACAACAACTATATTGATCTTGGCCATTGCCACTATATTCTAATAAAGTTATAAAAAACCTGACTGATCTCAATAACATTGTCACAGCCTCCATCATATTGTGTCCCCTCTGATGAGCCTGGTTTAATTCCTTGAGACCATACTAGCCGATCGATCTTGGTCTGGTAAGTAAGTGGGGTGCATTCACAGGCCTCACAAGCCCTCACAAGCCTCAAATCCATTTGCAGGCTATGTGGAGACAGAAGTTCCTCCCGGCAATGGGACGTGCCTAAGAGCTAGTACAGCCCCTCAGACTGGGAAGTACTTAAGAGCTAGTACAACCCTGGGTTTATGGGGACAAAACTTATCCACTGAGATTATCTCAGAATTTGATAGCTGTGAGCCTGAGGCATTTGTATACAATTCTAGAGTCACAAGCCCATCATTTACTGCTATAGAGCTTTAGGACGTTGATGTTCCAAAGGTGTACAGTATTCTCACTGTCACTTCTATAGTAGGGAGATTAATGCTGAAGAGTGAGGACAGGTGCTCTGCCTACATTGATTACAGTCCTGTGGTTTTTTTCTCAGGCTCCTAAACACTTCATAGTCATCCCCAGGAGGATCATTTGCCACCTGAGTGGACCTGATCTGAAGAGCTCAGGATGAGTCTGGCCAGCCCACAGAGTGCAAATATGGATGTGGCCAGCAGAGGGCGAGGGTAGACAAAAAGGGAAACTACTAATGTGTGCACTGGAGAAGGCTGAGATCTATCTGTCCAGTACAGAAGCAACCTCAGGGTAAACCACAGGAAAAGGATGAGTTCATGAGCTTGTCAGCCTCTCCCACCCTCCACGATGAATCCTAAAGTCTCCAGCTTTCAAGGATGTAGGAGGAAGCTGCCCCAGCACCCACTGCCCATAGTGAGTCCCTTTTTAAAATTGACTGTGATTGAGGCCAGCCTGGTGTACATAGCAAGTTCCAGGATAGCCAGAGCAACATAGTGAGATCCTCTCTCAAAATAAAATAAAATAAAATAAAATAAAATAAAATAAAATAAAATAAAATAAAATAAAATATATAAGATAAGATAGTAGCATAAAGTAAAATAAAATATATTAAATAAGTATACAGTTCATAGAATTTGTTTTTGTATTAATTTTTGTCTTATTTTACTCTTCCTTTTATACTTACCTAAACTTATATGGAAACTGTGCACATGCATAAAAACTAAAAAATACATGCCTAAATGACTTGTGAGTTATTAAAAAAAAAATTAGAGACAGGGTCTGGAAAGATGGCTTAGTTGTTAAGAGTACTGGCAGCTTTTCCAAAGGACCCCGGTTCATTTCCCACATGACAACTGTCTGTTGCTTGGAGATCTGACATCCTCACACAGACATACATGCAGAAAGAATACCAATGCACATAAAATAAAAATAAATAAATTATTTAAAAAGAAAAAGTAAATCAGAGAGAAAACTAAAAGTCCGCAGAGTCAAATGAAAATATGGCCTATCAGAACATGTGGCGGGTGACTATGGCAGATTTAAGGGGAATGTTTATAGCTGTGAATGCCCATGTTAAAAGTCAAAGATCTGAAATCAATAATCTCAAGATGCAGTTCAAAGAAAGGAAGAACATTCAAATTGAGAAGCAGTAGGTGATGAGAGATAAGGAAGAGCAGGGCAGCCATTATGAAGTAGACACTGAAAGAATATCACAAAGAATCGACCAAGCAGTTCATTGCTTCTTGAAATAAACAGAAACAGTAAAGACCTCAAAACTCCAAAAAGAATGACCAGCAACTTAAGAGAGTTGCAAGGGCCAGGCAGTGGTGGCACACA
>NW_022196911.1:78794839-78796769 GCF_008632895.1 Mastomys coucha
AAAAAAAAAAAAAAAAAAGGAAAAAGAGAGAGTTGCAAGGAGGAGAACTAGTCTTTCTTAAGGAAGAGCATATCAACTAGCTACCAACACAAAAAGGTCAGGCCTGAAAACACACATACAAGTAATATTATACAGACTGAACAGGGATACTTAGGAATACATCTGTATACACACACAATGTATGTAACAACAATTAGTGCAAAGAAGACCATGAATTTGAAAGGGAGCAAGAAGTATATGGGAGTATTTGGAGGGAAGAAAGAGAGGGGGAGATGTAATTATAATTTGTATAAACTATAATTGTTATCTCAAAAATGAAGTAAATAAACAACAACAATAATAAAACAGAATAGCCCTACCACTCGACGATGTAATCAAAATATGGAGAAGGAACAACAAATAAGAAAATCAGAGATAAAAGGGGAGGTCAAAGTCAGGCAGAGTGATGTGTGCCTTCAATCCAGCACTCAGGAGGCAGAAGCAGAGGAGGTGGATCTCTGTGAGTGTGAGTCCAACCTGGGCTACAAGGAGTGAGGGTTCCAGGGTTACATAGTGACAACCTCTTTCAAAAAAAAAAAAAAAAAAAAAAAAAAAAGAAAGATAGCAGGGTTGAGCACAGAGTCCAGTGAAAGATATAGTAATAAGAATCCACTAAAAAATTATAGTCTATAAAATTGGGAAAGGTAAGTCCCAGCTAAAATTGAACCAAGAGGATGCAAACACCTTAAATACACCAACCATAAACAATAAGATGGAAGTACCAGCAGGAGCAACAACAACAGCAACAACGACGAAACGACGACAATGATGACGATGACGAAGATGATGATGAAGATGATGATCCAGATGATGATGACAACAACAACAATGATGATGTAGTCCAGCAGAGAAAAATCCCAGGAACAGATAGGTTCATTTTCAAACTCTTCGGTATATATATAAAAGCTAACACCAAAGCTCACTAAACTATATCATAAAATAGAACCAAAATTAGAAATTTACTCTAAGAAGTTAGCATTATCTTAATACTAAAACATAAGGACACAACTAAGAAATATAACCAAAGGACAATTTCCCCTTTGATGATAGATGTAAGTATTGTACATAAAATTTTTGCATATTAAACTCAGTAGCACACACAGGTGCACCTCCCTCAGGCACGCGCACATACACGCATGTGCATGCACACACACACACACACTCTAGAGCACATGCACACACTCCCACATGCCTATGCACACACAAGCATGCACACAACATGCACAGGAGCAGGCATGCACACTAACTCACATACACATGTACATACCCACAGTGTCACCTTACACTGTAGGAATGTACATCTAAGACTGCAATTAATCATGTCAAAGAAGAAAATGTGTTTTCAAAATAACTCCCCAACCATCTCAGACCTACCCACTGCTGAGCTTGATAACTCGATTTTTAAAAGCAGTCCCTTTCACTAAACAGGAGAAAGTAGACAGCCAGGTGTTGGTAAATGCTAACCTACCTACAGACACAATGTAACCTTTGGGTTTAATGTACATAGAATGAAGTGGGGAAACTGTAATTCTATGTGTATCTGAGGGTTTTGGCACCAGATGTATGTGTGTATGTGGGAGGTGGCAATAAAGACTGCCTACATGACTATTCTACATGGAAAGATTAAGGTTTTATTTAGAGAGAGAGAGAGAGAGAGAGAGAGAGAGAGAGAGAGAGAGCAGCCAGGCATGTGGGAGTGTGTGCATCTGGAGAGTCCAGAGCAGAGAGAGAAAGAACTGAACATGGCCAGCAGGTTGGGACATGGCCGAGGCTGTGTGCAAGAGGGAAGAAGAGCAGGGGACAGACCATGGTGAGAATAGCTAGGTCACATGAAGACACAGTAGCTGGGGGAGAAAAGGCCAGGAGACTGGGCTGGGGGCTTTGAGATGTT
>NW_022196911.1:78797515-78799216 GCF_008632895.1 Mastomys coucha
TTTTTTTTTTTTCATTTTGTTTTGTTTTTTTAATGGCAGGTCAAATATCCTGAAATATACATATATTCTGATAGTCTTCTAACCCCAGTTGAATTCAAATTTTAGAGTAACATACACGAGCTAAGAGAATTCAATATTGTTACTGAATCCAAGGCAGTTACTGAATCTCCATGACTAGATGAAAACAAGAACCATTAGGATGAACAATTAGACAGTATATAATAGAAAAATAACTTCTTGCTTACAATTTGCAAAATGTATTATTACTACAATCTCCGATCTGATAACCTGCAATGCTGGCTGCATAAATCCAACAAGTTTAAAATTCAGAAACTGTTTCTAAAACTTCAGGGCAAATAATTTACAAGTAAGATACACAAAGACTTAGACCATGAAGAAATTCTTACATCTTCTGTTAATAATATTTTAGGACTTCAGCTTTTATCAAATTATATACCTTCTTGCCCTGTACATATACAAAGTAATGCATCCATGATAAACAGTAAAAGAGTAGTCCTTTAACTCAGTATATTATAAAAGTATTACTATATTAACAGGTCTACAAGCAGCTTGTAACAGGGTTAAGAGACATTAAGGCAATAATACTTGAAGTTACAAAATAAACAATATGTAATACTTTTTCCTAAGTGTAGTATAAGGCAAGTAGATGATCCCAGCAAAAACATTAAGGTAACAATCTACACTGCTATCAGTCCCACATTTCAAGATTGAATACTATAAATCTGGCTTTCAGTGGCACTTGAATTTTCCAGTATAATTTAAAGTGTCTTTTAACTCCCTGAATCATGTTCATTCTGAAGGTGGATCTCTTAGTCCTTTAGGTTTTCCACAGCGATTACCAAAACCAATATTTGTGACTTCTATTGGACTTTCTGTTATTTGCTCTTTCTTGTCACTGAAAGTAGGTGTACAGTCTACACAAGCCTCTGTGTGGATGCCCCCTGCATTATGTTTTTCATTTCCAGAGATTATCAGGCCTTCAGATTCCCTTTGTTCAGACCACTCTTGACTTGGAAATCCATGCCATTCAGTTCTAATAGGCTTATCTGCTAAGACAAAAGACTCAGGAGTTCATTCTGGTAAGGGAGGTGGTGATTCCTCATTAACATCAGCATCTTTCTTAGCACCTGAATGAGGCAGTCCTGCTACTTCCTGTCTGGCAATGGACATTGACAACACTCTCCCAGTGAAGCACTCTCAGCGCTGGCAGGAGACACTGTGGCACTTGCTGTTGAAATGCTAGTTTTGTTCCTGCTCACAGCACCATCAGAGCTCCCTTCCTCTGAGTCTGGGTCGTCAGAGTGAAGAGGGTTGGTAAAGCTGAGAGGAGCTCTCAACAGAGGGGAGCTGTTCTGGTGCTCAGTAAAATCGTGGGCTTCCTCCTTTGCTGCAGAGCTTGGTGTGGAACTCAACAGTTTTCAGAGTCTGAGTAGGATTATCTGGGGATTGGCCTTCAGGTGAGTCAGGTACGGGTGTGACATTTTCAGGTCCATGAAGTGGCCGTGTTCCATGTCCATCAGGGGGCAAGCAGTCTGGCCGTGTAGGTGTGTGTGAGTTCTTCCGGGGCTCTTCTGAAGAATCAGGAGCTTTTC
Organism: Mastomys coucha; assembly: GCF_008632895.1. Lineage (NCBI taxonomy): Eukaryota > Metazoa > Chordata > Mammalia > Rodentia > Muridae > Mastomys > Mastomys coucha. The sequence goes on from NW_022196911.1 coordinate 78,799,129, forward strand.
TGAATGTGCCACACTGCAGTCTGCACAGGAATTCTGAGACACATCCTCAGCGTTTAGATCACCTGAACTTAACTCCCTTCCTCCCTCC
>NW_022196911.1:78800084-78809594 GCF_008632895.1 Mastomys coucha
TTCCAGGTCTCCCCTTAGGAAAGCCTCTATCCCCTCCTCCTCTCCCCTTCCTCTATAAGGGTCTGCCCAACCCACCCGCCCACATTCATCTTCCCACCCTGGCATTCCCCTACCCTGGGACATTAAACACCCTCAGGCCCTCTCCTCTGATGTCCAACAAGGCCATGCTCTGCCACATATGCAACCAGTGCCATGGATCCCTCCATGTGTATTCTTTGGTTGGTGGTCTAGTCCAAAGGAACTCTGGGGCATCTGGCCTTTGACACTGTTGCTCCCTCCATGGGGCTGCTAACTCCTTCAGTTCCTTCAGTCCCTTCTCCAACTCCTCCATCTGGGATCCCCTTGCTCAGCCCAATGGTTGACTGCAAGTATCTACCTCTGTGTTTGTGAAGCTCTGGCAGAGCCTCTCAGGAGACAGCCATATCAGGCTTCTATCAGCAAGCACTTCCCGGCATCCACAATAATGTCCTGGTTTGGTGGCTGTATATAGGATGGATCCCCTGGTGGGGCAGTCTCTGGATGGCCTTTCCTTCATCTCTGCTCCACACTTTGCCTCTATATTTCCTCCTGTGAGTATTTTGTTCACCCTTCTAAGAAGCACTGAAGCATCCACATTGTGGTCTTCCTTCTTCTTAGGCTTCCAGTGGTCTGTGAATTGAATCTTGGTTATGTTGAACTTTTAGACTAATATCCACTTATCAGTTAGTACATAACATGTGTGTTCTTTTGTGACTGAGTTACATCACTCAGGATGATATTTTCAAGTGCCATCCAGTTACCTGCGAATTTCATGAAATCATTGTTTTTAATAGCTGAGTAATATTCCATTGTGTAAATGTACCACATTTTCTGTATCCATTCCTCTGTTGAGGGACATCTGGGTTGTTTCCAGCTTCTGGCTATTATAAACATGGCTGCTATGAACATAGTGGAGCATGTGTCCTTATTACATGTTGGAGCATCTTCTGGGTATATGCCCAGGAGTGGTGTAGCTGAGACCTCAGGTAGTACTATGTTCAGTTTTCTGAGGAACTGCCAGACTGATTTCCAGAAGGGTTGTACCAGCTTGCAATCTCATCAGCAATGGAGGAATGTTTGTCTTTCTTTACATCCTCACCAGCATCTGTTGTCACCTGAGTTTTTGATCTTAGCCATTCACACTGGTGTGAGGTGGAATCTCAGTGTTGTTTTGATTTGCATTTCCCTGATGACTAAGGATGTTGAACATTTCTTTAGGTGCTTCTCAGCCATTTGAGTTTCCTCAGTTGAGAATTCTCTGCTTAGCTCTGTTCCCCATTTTTAAATAGAGTTATTTGGTTTTCTGGAGTCTAACTTCTTGAGTTCTTTGTAGATATTGGATATTAGCCTTCTATTGGATGTGAGACTGGTAAAGATCTTTTCCCAATCTGTTGGTTGCCATTTTGTCCTATTGACAGTGCCCTTTGCCTTACAGAATCTTTGCAATTTTATGAGGTCCCATTTGTTGATTCTTTTGTTGTTGTTGTTGTTTTTTGTTTTTTCGAGACAGGGTTTCTCTGTGTAGCCTTGGGTGTCCTGGAATTCACTCTGTAGACCAGGCTGGCCTCGAACTCAGAAATCCACCTGCCTCTGCCTCCCAAGTGCTGGGATTATAGGTGTGCGCCCCCATCTCCTGGCCCCATTTGTTGATTCTTGATCTTAGAGCATGAGCCATTGGTATTCTGTTCAGGAACTTTCCCCCTGTGCCCATGTGTTCGAGACTTTTCCCCTACTTTCTCTACTAGTAGATTCAGCGTATCTGGTTTTATGTGGAGGTCCTTGATCCACTTGTACTTGAACTTTGTACAGGCAGATAAGAATGGATCAATTTGCATTCTTCTACATGTTGACTTCCAGTTGAACCAGCACCATTTGTTGAAAATGCTGTCTTTTTTCCACTGGATGGTTTTAGCTTCTTTGTCAAATATCAAGTGACCATAGGTGTGTGGGTTCATTTCTGGATCTTCAGTTCTATTCCATTGATCTACCTGCCTGTCACTGTACCAATACCATGCAGTTTTTAACCACTATTGCTATGTAGTACAGCTTGAGGGCAGGGATGGTGATTCCCCCAGTTCTTTTTAATGTTGAGAATAATTTTCACTATCCTGTTTTTTTGTTTTTGTTTTTTGTCATTCTAGATGAGTTTGAGAATTGCCTTTTCTAATTCTATGAAGAATTGAATTGGAATGTTGATGGGGATTGTATTGAATCTGTAGATTGCTTTCCACAAGATGGCCATTTTTACTATATCAATCCTGCCAATCCACGAACATGGGAGATCTTTCCATCTTCTGAGGTCTTCTTTGATTTCTTTCTTCAGAGACTTGAAATTCTTGTCATACAGATCTTTCACTTGTTTGGTTAGAGTCATACCAAGATATTTTATATTGTTTGTGACTATTGTCAAGGGTGTCGTTTCCCTAATTTCTTTCTTAGCCTGTTTATCCTTTGAGTATAGGAAGGCTACTGACTTGTTTAAGTTAATTTTGTATCCAGTCACATTGCTGAAGTTGTTTATCAGCTGTAGTTCTCTGGTAGAATTTTTGGGGTCACTTAAGAATACTATCAGCTGGGAGTGGTAGCGCATGCCTTTAATCCCAGCACTTGGTAGGTAGAGGTAAGCAGATTTCTGAGTTCAAGGCCAGAGTGAGTTCCAGGACAGCCAGGACTATACAGAGAAACCCTGTCTCGAAAAACATAAACAAACAAAAAAAGTATACTATTATATCATCTGCAAATAGTGGTATTTTGACTTCTTCCTTTCTAATTTGTATCCCTTTGACCTCCTTTTGTCTAATTGCTCTACCTAGAACTTCAAGTACTATGTTGAAGAGCTAGAGAGAGAGAGTGGATAGTCTTGTCTAGTCCCTGATCTTAGTGGGATTGCTTCAAGTTTCTCTCCATTTAGTTTGATGGTGGCTACTGGTTTGGTGTATATTGCTTTTACTATGTTTAGGTATGGGCCTTGAATTCCTGATCTTTCCAAGACTTTTATCATGAAAAGGTGTTGGATTTTGTCAAATGCTTTCTCAGCATCTAATGAAATAATCATATGGTTTTTTCTTTGAGTTTGTTTGTACGGTAGATTACATTGATGGATTTCTGTATATTGAACCATCCCTGCATCCCTGGGATGAAGCCTACTTGATCATGATGGATGATCATTTTGATGTGTTCTTGGTTTTCAAGAATTTTATTGAGTATTTTTGCATTGATATTCATACGGGAAATTGGTCTGAAGTTCTCTTTTTTTTTTGTTGGGTATTTGTAAGGTTTTTGGTATAACTGTGGTTTCATAGAACGAACTGGGTAGTGTTCCTTCTGTTTCTATTTTGTGGAATAGTTTGAAGAGTATTGGTTTTAGGTCTTCTTTGAAGCTCTGACAGAATTCTGCATTAAATCCACCTGGTCCCCCTTTTTTTTTTTTTTTTTTTTTTTTTTTTTTTTTTTTTTTTGGTTGGGAGATTTTTAATGACTGCTTCTATTTCTATAGGGGTTATGGGACTGTTTAGATGGTTTATCTGATCCTGATTTAAGTTTGGTATTTGGTATCTGTCTAGAAAATTGTCCATTTCACCCAGATTTTCAAGTTTTATTTAGTATAGGCTTTTGTAGTAGGATCTGATTTTTTTTAAATTTCTTTAGTTTCTGTTGTTATATCTCCTTTTTCATTTCTGATTTTGTTAATTTGGATAGTCTTTGTGCCCTCTGGTTAGTCTGGCTAAGGGTTTATCTATTTTGTTGTTTTTCTCAAAGAACCATCTCCTGTTGATTCTATTTTGTTGATTCTTTGTGTAGTTCTTTTTATTTCTACTTGGTTGGTTTCAGCCCTGAGTTTGATTTCCTGCCATCTATTCCTCTTGGGTGTATTTGCTTCTTTTTGTTCTAGAGCTTTTAGGTGTGCTGTTTAGCTGCTAGTGTATGCTCTCTCTGTAGCTGTCCACGGAGAACTGAGTATACCTGAAAAGGAGTCTGGGAATGAAAGGACGGGAAGGCGAGAGAAGAATGAAGCCAAGACAAAGGTTCTCTGATCATGGCTCAAGGTTTAATTTTCAGCTCTGTGAATATATAGGGGAAGACCCATCTTTTGTTTTGGCTGGATTCTGTTGCAAAACAAGCTTAGCAGCTCAACGGGCAGTCTGCTTCTGTAGGAAATTGCAGGTGGGCAAGGCAGGAGACTTCCACCTAGGTTGGAAGACTCCAACCAGGTTGGTAGAAGACCAACTGTGGCAAACAATTAAGGTCTGATTAGCCTGATCAGGGCTGGGGGAAAGGCACATCTCTTCAGTTTCTTTTTGGAGGCACTCATAGCTATGAGTTTTCTTCTTAGCACTGTTTTCATTGTGTCTCATAAGTTTCGGTATGTTGTACCTTCATTTTCATTAAATACTAAAGTCTTAACAGAAGTTATGGACTAAATGGATTTAACAGATATCTATAGAAATTTCATCCTAAAACAAAAGAATATACCTTCTTCTCAGCACCTCATGGTACCTTCTCCAAAACTGACCATGTAATCTGTCAAAAAACAGGCCTCAACAGATACAGGAAGATTGAAATAATCCCATGCCTCCTAGCAGATCATCACAGACTAAGGCTGATCTTCAATAGCAACAAAAACAACAGAAAGCCCACATACACATGGAAGCTAAACAATGCTCTACTCAATGATAACTTGGTCAAGGAAGAAATAATGAAAGAAATTAATTTCACTGTGTCTCTGTTTAGTTTGTGTTTCCATGATCTGTCCATTGATGAGAATTGGTGTTGAAGATTCCCACTATTATTGTGTGAGGTGTGATGTGTGCTTTGGGCTTTAGTAAAGTTTCTTTTATGAATGTGGGTGCCCTTGGATTTGGAGCACAGACATTCAGAATTGAAAGGTCTTGGTACTCTTTCCTTTGGTGAGTATGAAGTGTCCTTCCTTATCCTTTTTGTTAACTTTTGGGTGACAGTAGATTTTTATCCAATATTAGAATGGCTACTCCAGCTTGTTTCTTGGGACCATTTGCTTGGAAAATAGTTTTTTAGCCCTTTACACTGAGGTAAAGGGCTAAAAAGGTCTTTGACACTGAGGTGAGTTTCCTGTATGTATGCAGCAAAATATTGGGTCCTGTTTATTTATCTAGTCTGTTAGTTTATGTCTTTTTATTGAGGAATTGAGCCGATTGATGTTAAGAGATATTAAGGGGTAGTGATTGTTGTTTCCTGTTATTTTTGACATTATTTTTATGATTGTGTGGCCATCTACTTTTTGACTTGTTGAAAGAACATTACTTTCTTGTGGCTGCCTGCAGCCACACGTGAACGGGTCTTCTGGAATTGGAGTAAGAGCCTGTGAAAAATTAAGGGAACCGGACTGTGGGAAGGGGTTAAAAAAATGAGACCGAGGCATGGTGTGTACCCATTCCTCCATTATTCAACTGTCTTTGGTACAAGTGGGTAGGTAGAGAAAACCCCCTCCCCCAGTCAATCAGCATCTTGTGGGCCAATCTTCAGTCTTTTGAGGCGGGAGTTCTGGCTTAACAGGAACTTGGAGAGAGGCATGGCTAGTAGCAGGAGCTTGGAGAGAGGCGTGGCTAGTAGCAGGAGCTTGGAGAGAGGCGTGGCTAGTAGCAGGAGCTTGGAGAGAGGCGTGGCTATTTGTGGCAAGGCAAGGTCTGAAAGAACCAGGGACCTGGGGTCAGGGACCTGGAAAGCCATATCTAAATACCAGAACTGCGAAGAAGGTTCCTAAAAGAAACTGGCCAAACACAGATGTGTATTAATCAGCCATCTTTCATTCAATACCCTTTATCACAAGCCAACAGGTAGAATAAATAAGGCAAAACCCCTCCCACAAGTTTGTCAGCAACTTGGCCCAATCAGCAACGTCTTCTTCAGTTTCAGGAGGTGGGACTTCCAGTGTAACTGGAACTTGGACAGAGGTGTGGCAATTAGCAGGAGGTGGGCAGAGAGGTGTGGTTATCAGAGGCAGGCGGGATCTGAAGAATCAGCCCTCAGGCAGGGGGGTTACATACCCCCTTGATCAATAATTGAGAAAATGCCCCACAGCTGGGTCTCATGGAGGCACTTCCCCAACTGAAGCTCCCTTCTCTGTGATAATTCCAGCCTGTGTCAAGTTGACACACAAAACCAGCCAGTACAATTGACCCCTTGTCAACTTGACACACAAAACCAGCCAGTACAACTGACCCCTTGTCAACTTGACACACAAACACATCACTATTAAGCCTCAACCCTTACTTTCTTATTCATCCGCAAGATCTAAAGTCCCACAGTCATTACATATTAAAAGTTCAATCTATTTAAAATGTCCAATATGTTTCAAAATTCAATGTCTCTTAACTGTGGGCTCCACTAAAATACATTCTTCCATCAAGAGGGAAAAATATCAGGGCACAGTCACAATCAAAAGCAAAACCAATGTGTGGGATCCAACTCATGATCTTCTGGGCTCCTCCAAGGGCTTGAGTCACCTCTCCAGCTCTGTCCTTTGTTATACACATCTTGTCTTCTAGGCTCCAGATGCCAGTATTCTACTGCTGCTGCTGTTCTTGGTGGTCATTGCATGGTACTGGCATTCCCAAAACACTGCTGTCTTTCGCTGTAACTAGGCTTCACCAATAGCCTCTCATAAACTGTCTTAATGGTGCCAAGCCTCAGTTCCTTTGCATGACCCCTTCAGTACTAGGTCATCAATTGCAAACCAAGGCTGCCCCTTCACCAATGGCCTTTCATAGCCTCTCACTGTACTGAGCCTCAGCTGTTCTTTATGAGATTCTCTCTTCTATCTCTTGTATTATGTTGGTGATGCTTGCATCTACGATTTCTGATCTCTTTCCTAGGTTTTCCATCTCCAGGGTTGTCTCCCTTTGTGATTTCTTTATTGTTTCTCTTTCCATTTTAGATCCTGGATGGTTTTGTTCAATCCCTTCTCCTATTTGTTTGTGTTTTCCTGCAGTTCTTTAAGGGATTTTTGTGTTTCCTCTTTAAGGGCTTCTTTACCTGTGTTCTCCTATATTTCTTTAAGGGAGCTATTTATGTCCTTCTTAAAGTTCTCTATCACCTTCATTACATGTGATTTTAAATCAGAGTCTTGCTTTTCTGGTATATTGGGTATATAGGGCTCACTGTGGTGGGAGAACTGGGTTCTGATGACGCCATGTAGACTTGGTTTCTGTTGCTTATATCCTTGTCCTTGCCTTTTGCCATCTGGTTATCTCTGGTGTTAGCTCATCTTGCTGTCTCTGACTGTGCCTTGTCACAGATGTGTTGGCACTCCTGAGACACCGGCTCTCTCCTGGTGGTATTTGGGTATGTAGCACTGTGGCACAGGATGTGATCTGGAGGCTGTGGCACAGGATCAAGTTCAGACACAGAGGGAAACCAGAGGGCTCCTGTCCCAAGTCGCTCCTCAGTTCCTGTGTCCTAAGGATTCTGGGCAGGTCCCTCTGAGAAGTGGTGGTCTTACCTGTGCTGACAGGATTGTCTGCACTTCTGGGAGGCCAGCTCTCTCCCACTGGTATTTGGGTATAGAGCACTGTGCCCAGATCCCAGTACTACTTAATATTGTGTTTTTAGTCTTTTTCTTCATCCTTATAAAATATTTTCATAAATGTATTCACCAATTTAAAATGGAATTCTGTTTTAAGAATTGGATATGACTTACTGTATTGTGCTGTCTTCATCTAAGGTTTCAATCCTTATGGTCTCAATATTTCCGTAGCATATGTCATGTGTACATTGCCTTGCCAGCTTTCTCTCCAACTTTGTTTTCAGACTCAGTTAGTTACAATATCCATTGGTAATTCTTTCCTACATTTTCCAGAAACTACAGAACAAGGTTTTCTTATATCTTTACCTTTCTTTTTGTCCTGAAGGACCTCAACTTGATTTTACTTTCTCATCATCAGTGATTGAATCTAGGACCTCATATATCCCGTTCAGCATGCCACTGTTGAGCTACGATCATCAGGAGTTGAAAAATACAGGATAAACAGATGTTTCCTTGCTCTGGAAGCTAGGCAGAGCAATAGATTGTGGGAAATGGGCTGCTCAGTTGCATTGGGATTGATACCAAACACAATGCTTCTTTCTAGGCCCGAGAATCTACGGATGCTGTCAAACATGTCAAAATGACAGACAGAGGCATCGTTCATCTGAGATGCTCTCCTCCTCTCCCTTATTTCTCTCAGAAACATATGCGCATAGTCTTGCTTTTCCCTGTCTGTGCTGAAAAGCACTGCAATATCTTGGGGAGAATAGCCATTACTCAAGAAAACACCACACTTATCTGCTACATAGCTCACGATCTTTTCCAGACTCAAGTATCTAAGCTCACAAGTGCCTGATACACCGTGGGCCCAGCAAAATTTATGGAGCAGGCTTAGGGACCCTTGAGGGATGCTGAACGGAGGATTAGCTTTGAATTTTTGCAACTCTACTTTTAGGAACTCAGCAATTTTATCTGCATTGCGTACCACTTTTGTGAGCGTTTCCTTTGGATACTGCCATAAGAAATTTGGGAGACCACTCTTCTGCAAATGACTAGTCTGAAAATAGTCCAGAAAGATCCAGAGAATTCCAGGACAACATTTCATTTTCTGAGTGATTCCTTTTGCCTTCTCATACCAGTTCCCATCCTCAGTGTGAAAATTTTGGGCTTCATCAATAATGATGTGTTGGATCCTCTTTGTCTCAAAGTCATCTTTCATGAAGGTTTTCCGGGTCACTGCCTGGCAGATATTTTTTTCCCTGCAACAGTGAAAAAGACATTCAGTATTTCTCTCTGACTATGTCATATTCCCAGCATCACAGGACTGCTATCTCAGCTCATTTTAATAATGAATTCCAAAGAACCATGGTAATGTAACAGAAAAGTTCAGCTTGGATTGAAAACACACAGACAAAGATCCAAACACTTACTGGATGAAATCCCTCAATGGCTGATTTTCACAGATGTAGAGAATTCTATTTGTTTCACAGTGGAATGTGTTTCTGATCTTTTCCATGATTTTCATGGCTATGATTGTCTTCCCTGAGCCTGGCAAGCCATGCACAAACAGTTTTCTGGTTTTGCGGAGACTCTTTGAGAGTACTTCATACTGTTGGGTTGTGAGAAGATTCAAAATTTCACAGCCAAGTTGGTCGCTCAAGAAAGATCTGAAGTTGAGCAAGACAATCACAAGGGCCTGCAGCAAGGCCTGCATTTCCTGAATGTTTGCAAGGTTATAGGAGTGTGGATAATCAATAGGAGGGACTGAGCCCCCATTGGTCTCAATATTGTTCTGAGAACTCAGGCAGAGAACCTTGGTCATGACACACACTCTCCCAGTGTAGCCACCAGTGTTCACCAGCTTCTGCTTTAGAGTAAAGGCAGTGCGGGTGCAATAGTCCTGACCCTGCTCATCCTGTTCCACAAGGATGGTGTAGAGTGTCGGGGGGCTATTCTCTGCAATCAGCAGAGCATCACAGATGACTCCCTGC
>NW_022196911.1:78810520-78822239 GCF_008632895.1 Mastomys coucha
AATTAAAGTGAAGGTGTAGTGGGTAGTACTCTGCCCTGGGTAGTATAAAGCTGAGCCCACAACCTGAAGATAATTGAGGGTCTGGTAGGCATGAGCTTGTTAGAAGCACTGGCCAAGCCAGCAGTGAATAAATACATATGTACTGTTTGTCAGTCCTTTGAATTTCATAAAATACTAACAAGCACTCAGGGACAGATGGGTCAAGATACAATAATGGTGGGTGGGTGACAATTTCATGAGCAGATAAATCATCCTTTACAACTACCATCACTGATCAAGGAAATGGAGAGTCCTTATATCAAAGGTTTTTTACTCCTCCACTCCAAGTCTTCTCTCTGTTCCACTCTCAGCTCCTTCTAGCTTTGAGGTCTGAACAAAATGATTCCTCCACTGCTTTTGATCTCACTAACAAGGCCTGCTTTGCTGATTTCCAGGCACAGCTTCTTCCCTTCTTCCAGCTCCTTGGTTTCCCCTTCTCCTGCTCTTAGCAACTGGCTCTCCTCATCAACCCACTCTGGCTCCCTGGTTTTTCTCCCAAACTGATGGGCACTGGATCTTCTTCTAGCTGAAATTCCTCTTCCTCCAAGAGGAGAGCTACTTCTGTGTCAATCAATCGGGTGTAGTAAAAAACAAGATCCAACAACTTCAAACAGATCTCCAAAAACATAATGAACAACTTGATGACTTCAGCCCCAGAACCTTTGAGAATATGGAGTTGGATATTACCCTTCCTGACTCCTGCTTCTCATTTTCCTACTTTTATTAATTGCACCCTGTTTTATCAACTTCTCTACAATTCCACAACAACAAATTAAAAAATGTATAATCAAATAATTATTCAGTTGTTTGAAAAAAAAAACCCAAGTGTTCGATTTACCAAATGACCACTTAGTAGCCAGGCACTGTGGTGAAAGCCTGATAGCTCAGAGAGACAGAGAAAGCTCCCAGCTGACCTTCCTACTCCATCCACATCCCAGAAGAAAGCAGCTCCTTTTCCACGCTGTCTTAAATACTCTTCAATTCAAAGACCCTCCTTTCTCTTTCCTAGGTTTTCTTTAAGTTCATTCCCTGTGAGGTGGTTGCTTGCTCCAGGGTCTTCCAGGTCTCTGAGTCTTGCCAAACTCAAAGAGCGGATGCTTGCTCTGGAGACAATTCCAGGTGAACTAACTCCTCCTCTGCTTTCTGCAATGTTAGTGGCCTTTTTCCCTCTCCAATCACATGGGGTTTTTCTTCCAACCATGCTGAGTGCTGAAGGACCCAGCTTGAAGGGTTCAGCTTAACAATACAAAATGCATTTTGCTTTCAGACTCCATTTTATGATTAAGTTGTCCTCTGAATCAAATCACCTTCTGGAAAAACAACCCAACTTGTTCCAGGAGCCACATCACCCTGGTAACAATCACAATTCCATAGGTAAATAGCCTCTCCACTCCTAGCAACAACCAATCATGTTTTAAGGGAAAATTACCTAATGTCTAAAGTAGATTGACTAAGCTAGCAACCATTGTTCATATCAAGCTGAAATCTTTACCAGCCAATCGACCCTCCCACATTCCAGATCCAGGTGCTCCCACACCCCACCCCACTCAGTGACTCAGTGCCAGCAGCCCTGTCATCACAAAAAAAGACATTTCCACCATCACCATAATTATGATTTGTTTGCTCAATACCCCCTATAAAGCTGGCACCATCATGGCCTGCTCTCTCTCTTTTCCAACCCCACTCAGAGGCAACCATTTGCATACCACTACCAATGTTTGCATGTGGTTTTTGTGGCATTCCTTGGCCCTCCTCTTTTGTCACAAAACTCTTTCAGTAGTAGGATACAAAAAACAATATATGTCAGGTTGTGGTGGCATAGGCCTTTAATCCCAGTACTTGGGAGGCAGAGGCAGGTGGGTCTCTGTGAATGTGAGTTCAGCCTGTCTACAGAGCAAATTTCAGGACAGCCAAGGCTACATGGAGAAACACTGTCTTGAAACTAACAAAAAAACAAAACAAAAAGCAGAGAAAGGCAACTTCAGTGGGTGAAATGAATTCAAGATTTCCAGATCGTGAAGGAAACAGAGGAACTCAAAAGAGGAAGAAAGGACAGAGAGGGAAAAACTTCACTTAACTGTTCCATTGTTATCAGTGGCCATTCTGACAGGGGTGAGATGCAGACTACAAACAGTTTTAATTTTCATTTCCATGATGATCAAGCATATCAGTAATTCATATTTCTCTATCTGAGAAATCTATGTGGTTTCTTAGCTCACTTATTAACTGGATTGGATGATTTGTTCTTGAAGTTTAATTTTTGAAGGCTCTGACTCATCTATTAATAATATAATTAATATAACACATTAACATATACTGCTTCTGAGGTATAACTGGCAAAGTGTTTCCCCCTGACTTTCAGGGTGTGTCCTCATTCTAGCAACTTCTTCCTCTGCTGTACTCAAGGTTAATTCCAGGAAATCTAATTTGTCAGTTTTTGAGAAATTCCTGTGCAACTAGACTCCTTGTCAGAAATCCTTGCCTATGTTCTATGTGTCTGTCTCTCGTCTCTCTGTCTGTCTGTCTATATTTTCCATTGTATTTTCACCAAAGCTTTGTATCTTAATATTAACGCTTTGAACCATTTTTGAAAATGGCTTTTTGTTTTTTGTTTTTTTTTTGTTGTTGTTGGTTTTTTGGGGGGGGGTCAAGACAGGGTTTCTCTGTGTAGCCCCATCCTGGAATTCACTCTGTAGACCAGGCTGGCCTTGAACTCAGAAATCCACCTACCTCTGCTGGGATTAAAGGTGTGTGCCACCACCGCCCCACTGAAATGGCTTTCTTTTTGTTTTTTGTTTCGTTTGTATGTTTTAAACAGGGTGAAAGATACAGATCTAGTGTCATTTTCCTGTATGTGGAAATCCAGCTTTCTCAGTACCACTTATTAAAGAGGCTGTTGCTTTTCTTCTTCTTCTTCTTCTTCTTCTTCTTCTTCTTCTTCTTCTTCTTCTTCTTCTTCTTCTTCTTTCCTCCTCCTCCTCTTCCTCCTCCTCCTCCTCCTCCTCCTCCTCCTTTTCTTCTTCTTCTTCTTCTTCTTCTTCTTTCTTCTTCTTCCTCTTCCTCTTCTCCTCCTCCTCCCCCTCCTCCTCCTCTTCTGCCTCCTCCTTCTTCATCTTCTTCTTCTCCTCCATTTTTTTTTTGGGGGGGACAAGCTGTTCTGTAACTTCCTCTGTAAACCAGGCTGACCTCTGCATCCTGGTTGAGGCTGGCTTCCTGAATGTACCAATATCTGGGTTTGTTTGTTTGCCGGTTTATGGCTTTGTCAAAGCTTAGGTGGCTGTAACTGTGTGGGTTATTTCCGGGACCTCTGTTTTATTTCCCTGGTCTACATGTGTGGGTTTGTGCCAGTACACTGTTTCTGTTACTAGGACTCTGGAATAGAGTTTGAGGATGAATATTGCAGTTGCTTCACATTGCTGTTTCTGCTTGAAGTCACTGTCTTAGGGTGTTACTGTTGTGAACAGACACCATGAGCAAGGCAACACTCATAAGGACAACATATAATTGGGGCTGATTGACAAGTTCAGAGGTTCAGTCCATTATCATTAATATCATTAAGGTGAGAGTGTGAAATTCCCGGAGGGACACCACACACCACCAAGACACAGACTTGATGCAATCTGCAAGAGGCTTTTTATTCCAGCTAGCTGGTTCGAGACTCATATCCCTCCCAGAGGTAGAGGAGTCTGGCCCCGAGCAAGATCATAGGCAGCTTTTTATTTCTGTGCAGTTGCTGGGGCAAAAGGGAAGACTGGGGTAAGGGGAAAGTACGGGATGGTTTCTGATTGGTGCTGGCTCTTGCTAGGGTCCAGGGGCGGGCTAGCCACATGGCAATTGTTTTGGGCCAGGTTGTTTCTGGGTTCTCAGGCCAGGTCTTCTTGGTTCCCTTGTTTCTGAATTCTTGGGAACTGGCCCCCTGCTGAGTCTAACCGATGGGTAAATTCACACAGTACAGCTTGAAAACTTAATTTTAATCTCTCAAGAGCATGGCAGTGTCCAGGCAGGCATGGTACAGGAGGAGCTGAGAGTTCTACATCTTCATTTGAAGGCCTCTAGGAGAAGACTGGTTTCCAGGTAGCTATGATGAGGGTCCTAAATCTCAGATGCACAGTGACACACTTCCTCCAATAAGGCCTCACCTCCAAATACTGCCACTCCCTGGGCCAAGCATTTTCAAACCAACACAGTGTCCTAAGCAACTTGAGGCCTCTTGTCTTGGGTAAAATGAAACTTCCCTTTTCAATACAAGGTCACCCTCCTTCTGCCTACTGAACCCAGTTCAGCTCCCTGCCTGAAACTGTAAAAACTGATGTTGAATGGAACCTGTGAAGGTTCACTGAATGTGAACCGGAAAACTTGGAGACTTTCTCTCATCTTTTAGGTTTCTCTGATGTCCTACAATTTTGTTAGAAGGAGATCTTTTAGTTTCCTGGAGTGGAACCTTCCTTCCACAAGAGTTCTCTATCCAAAGGTGGCAAAGAACCACACCTCAAAGTTTGCTGTAGAAATAGTCCCTCAAAGAGATCCATAATTCTGAGGCTTAGAGACTCCATGGTACATGATTAACATTTTACTGGCTGTTTATTTAGTCAAAAGACACTCATAATGGGACTGGAGTGATGGCTCATAGATTAGAAGCATTGGCTCCTCTTCTAGAGAACCCAGGTTCAAGTTCCAGTACCCACATGACAGTTTATGACTGTCTGTAACTCTAGTTCCGTAGGATCCAATGCCATTCTCTGCCCCCTGAGTACACCAGACATTTGTATGTCTTCTTAAATTAAAAGCTCGCCAGAGACTTGAGCGTCTTATTTTATCTTTATCTCAGTTTGATCTTGTGTCACCTCACCATCTACATGGAACATCTCGATACTTCTACTATCATAAGCTTTCGTGGAGTATGGATTGCCTTGGAACCTAAGGGCAAGTCATGAAGGAGAGATTCCTCTACACTCAGCAGTCCCAAATACCTCTACTATTTTAGTTTTTACGTAATGAAACTGTTGTTCAGTCTCCTTGACTTAGTGGATGTTTACTTTTGCATTTCACCATATCCTAAGCCATAATCCATGTTTGACTTTAAACATATTATTTCTGACACAGTGGGAGCTGCTCTTTAGCTAGTGCCTCCCAAACAAGTCTCTGAATACTGGTGATAATGTAACAGGATAAAGGTTCCTCTATTTTGTCTCAGCTGAAGCCATCGTGATTTAAACTGAAACTGACATTGCCCCCCCCCCCACACTTTTTCTGCTTCTGCCCTGTAAAGCCCCATGACTTGGGAAAGCCCCCAGTCATGTTCTAGAAACTGGAGGTGAAAATGCCTCAGCTAACTGTATATTTTTGGTTCTTGTTAAACTGTTTGCTTGAGTTATTTTCTCCTGCAACTGCAACAAGGATGTAGTTTTCCTGTATTGTCTTCAAAACTTCCCTGTTGGGTGGGAGAGAGAGCTCAGAGTTTAAGAGCATGGGCTGCTGTCCCTGTCAGGGTTTCTATTCCTGCATAAAACATCATGACCAAGAAGCAAGTTGGGGAAAAAAATTGGTTTATTCAGCTTACACATCCACATTGCTCTTCATCACCACAGGAATTCAAGCAGATCAGGAAGCAGGAGCTGATGCAGGGGCCATGGAAGGATGTTACTTACTGACTTGCTTCCCCTGGCTCGCTCAGCTTGCTTTCTTATAGAACCCAGCACTACCAGCCCAGGGATGGCACCACCCACAATGGGCCCTCCCATCCTTGATCACTAATTGCAAAATTGAGAAAATGCCTTACAGCTGGAGCTCATAGAGGCATTGCCTCAAGGGAGGCTCCTTTCTCTGTGATAATTCTAGCTTGTGTCAAGTTGACGCACAAAACCAGCCAATATATAGCTGTTTTTCCAGAGGTCCTGAGTGCAGGTCCCAGCAACCACATCGTACCTCATAACCATCAATACTAGGGACTGATGTCCAATTTTGGCATGCACATATACATGCAGGAAGAATACTATATACATAATGAATAAGTTAATGGAGAACTCCCTGTAATGTGCATTTGAGGCTGTTCTGTGAGCAGTGTCTCTCTCCAAGCCTGATTTGAACTTTGATCAGGCTGATTGGTCCAACCACCAATAGCAGTCCACGTATATGGAGAGTCCTTGGTTATAAAGAATAGCCATTTATTTCAGGATAGAGTCTCTTTATACAAATAAAGAGACCTACAGAGTTAGACACGGAAGACACTCTATTAATGTTTTACACTTTCTGGCAGCCATGGGAAACTGAGTATACCCACACAAGGCTCAAATAACCCAACACATGGTAACATATTAGAAAACACCCCAACTCAGGATGGCAGGCTTCGGATCATGACAAAAAAGGATGCCATCCCAAAAATAGGTCCACCCCTTGCCCTGGGACTTCCCAAGAATTGTTGACAAATCACATTTGGCACATGACTGTTACTTATGTCCCTAGCTTAAGGAAGCTGAAATATGTTTGTGTCATCATGGACACCGACTTGCTCGGTGCTCATTTTTGCTGTTCCCCTTTCAGGAAAAGCAGTGAAGAATATTTTTATGTTTTTACTCAGAGCTTTTCCTGTTTTAGATCCCTGAAAAATATTAAAAGCAGACGATGCTCTGCATACATTGCTGAAGCCTTTTCAACAATTTGCTAAGAGTTTGGCCTAACCTATACCCCAGGCATCCCACATAAGCCCCAGAACTCATCTTTTAGGAAAGAGCTAAAGGACAGCTTAAACTTTATTTAAAAATAAAGGAGAGGGAGAAAGGTTATATAGCTATGTGTCACAATATTTTATCTTCCATTATATATACTTTACATTTGGGTAAGGATGGCCTCACTAGTGCAGAACCCCTCCAGAGAAATTCAGGCTCATGGTCCATTGGAGAGACGCTATGCCTGGCCAACCAAATCACTGGGTTCCCAAAATTCATTGAAGCCAGGGCTATCTTTGTGTTTTTCCCTCAGGCTGCTAAAACGTTGGTGTGGACAGCTGAAAGACTGACTAGGCCTGTGGAAGTCAGATGAAGAGCTCCTAAGGCATCTGCAGAGGCTATACCTAAAGGAAAGGAGGAGACTGGAGTGAAGGGGCTGCGGAGTTATGAAGAGCAGGGTCTCTCTACCAACAATGACTCTGAGGAAGAAACTAGTGACTGAGGAGAAAGATTTGATGAAGTCTTAGGTGTGCCTGCTGAATTGCTGTTTCTTACTATGTGTCATTGTTAAATGCATCTGTTCCTGCTGAATCATGACATGACATGGCATAAGCTGTGCTTATCTGTCTAGTCCTCTTGTGCTTCATTTATTAACCAGGAAAAGAATACTATGCCTATTCATGTCAATGACTCTGAGATCTTGTAGGTGCCCCCACGGCTAATCTTATTATTCCCCAAGCTAAGATGGTCACATGATCACTTGAGTATGTTCAGGCCTTGCAGGATGCAATACAAACCATTTGGCATTCAAAGTTAGATGGATCACCTTCTTCCATTGCTGCAGAAAATGTGGCCAATGTATTTAGTCATTACATTTCTGTTTCTAGTTGGTCTTCTAAACTGTTTCACAGCGATGTCTCTGAGAAGTGTTTTGTTGGTTTTGCTGGGAAGCATTATAGCCTTAGTATTCATTTGCTGCTCCGTGTCTGCTTTGAAGATTGTCTTGCATAGCCTAAAATTAAAAGCTGGTGGTGCATGCCTTTAATCCCAGTGCTTGGGAGGCAGAGGCAGGCAGATTTCTGAGTTCAAGTCACCCTGGTCTACAGAGTGAGTTCCAGGACAGCCAGGGCTACACAGAGAAACCCTGTTTCCAAAAACTAAAAACCAAAAGAAAGTGAGCGGGGCCAGAGCAAGCAGAGGACCTGAGTTCAATTCTCAGCAGCCACATGATGGCTCATGGTCATCTATCTGGACAGCTACAGTGTACTCATACATATAAAATAAGTAAATCTTAAAAAAAAAAAAAACTCAGTAGCACACAGGCACACCCTCCTCAGCACACACACACACACATACACACACACACAAGCAGGTACACACTACCACATGCCCATGCACACATGCACACACAAGCACACACAAGCAGGTGCATAACACGCAGAGGAACAGGCACACACACATACTTACATACACATGCACATACCTACAGTGTCACCTTACACTGTAGGGATGTACATCAAAGACTTCAATTAATCATGTTAAAGGAGAAAGTGTGTTTCCAAAATAACTTCCCAAACATCTCAGACCTACCCGCTGCTGAGCTTATTAACTCGATTTTTAAAAGCAGTCCCTTTCACTAAACAGGAGAAAGTAGACAGCCAGGTGTTGGTAAATGCTAACCTACCTACAGACACAATGTAACCTTTGGGTTTAATGTACATAGAATGAAGTGAGGAAACTGTAATTCTATGTGTATCTGAGGGTTTTGGTACCAGATGTATGTGTGTATGTGGGAGGCGACAATAAAGAAACTGCCTACATACATGACTGTTCTACATGGAAAGATTAAGGTTTTATTTAGAAAGAGAGAGAGAGAGAGAGAGAGAGAGAGAGAGACAGAGAGAGAGAGAGAGAGGCCAGCCAGAGGCATCTGGAGAGTCCAGAGCAGAGAGAGAAAGAAGTAGACTGAACATGGCCAGCAGGTTGGAGATGGCTGAGGCTTTGTGCAAGAGGGAAGAAGAGCAGGGGACAGACCATGGTGAGAAAAGCTGGGTCACATGAAGACACAGTAGCTGGGGGAGAAAAGGCCAGGAGACTGGGCTGGGGGCTTTGAGATGTTTAAAGGAGTGCTGGTGAAGGCAGGAGAGATGGCTCAGTGGTTAAGAGTGCTGACTGTGCTCTTCCAGAGGTCCTGAGTTCAATTTCCAGCAACTGCATGGTGGCTCACAGCCATCTGTAATGGGATCTGATGCCCTCTTCTGGTGTGTCTGAAGATAGCGACAGTGTACTCACATACATAAAGTAAATAAAGTCTGGTTTTTGTTTGTTTGGTTTTGGTTTTTTTGAGACAGGGTTTCTCTGTGTAGCCCTGGCTGTCCTGGAACTCACTCTGTAGACCAGGCTTGCCTTGAACTCAGAAATCCACCTGCCTCTGCCTCCCAAGTGCTGGGATTAAAGGCAAGCACCACTAGTGCCTGGCTATAAATAAAATCTTTGTTTTTTAAAAAGTGCTGGTGAGTAGGGAGTGAGGGAGCCTGGAGGTTAGCAGGGGCCTTGCTGTGCTGATGGGTGTCCCAGGTACTTCTTTCTTGGAGAGAGAGCCATGAGTCCCTGTTGACAGAGGTAAGGGAAATGACTCCTTCTGGCAGACACTGGTTTCACAAGCTATTTGGACTGCCTTCTGGAGTGTGGGGAACTGGAGATTCCTGTGGGGCTGACACTAGGCTCCACTACACAGGGGCCCAAGACCCTCCAGTTTCCAAGAGAGCAAGACAGCAGAGCCTTCTGCCCCTCTGAGTTCCCCCACGGCCAGAGCCAAGAGGTATTGATTCCATCCAGGTTCTGCCCTAAAGCAGCGAAGGATGAAAATGAATTTGTAAAGACAAGTGTGAAGGTCCTTTCTCCACAGTATTCTGTTCAGAATATATCTCAACAAAGGAAGTCGACAACCCTTGAGAAGGGCAGTGAGAAAAGACAGGGCCATTGAAGGAGAGACAGAGATAGAAAGTGACAAGGTTGTTCCTAGGTGTGGAGGAGGTTTGCTACAGATATGAGGGAGAAAAAATGGGCATCGAAATGGGTCCACAGTGGACATGACTGGCAGACTGAGCAAGAACATGTGAGGAAAATGGGGAGAGGAGAGTGGAGAGCCTGCAGCCAAGAGGTCAGGAGGTCAAAGGGCAAAAGGACTGGAGTAGGCAACCAGGCTGGGTTATAGAGGAATCAGAGGTGCTGGGGAAGGGAAAGCCCAGCCCAGTGCCTGGGCTGGAGAAGATTATTATAGGGGGCAGTGTGTGCCAGCCAGGAGGACCCTGTAACAGGTAGTGTAATGGCTCTTCCTGGTTGTCAACTTGACTATATCTGTAATTAACTATGATCCAGAATTGGAGGGCTCACCTGGGATCCAGATCTTGAGGCTGGAAGACACAAGTTTCTGACCTGGATCTTGGCATGGAGATCTTGAGGCATAGTGGCCATGAAAAGTTTAGGCCCAGGCAAGGTAGTACTTGCTTTTAATCCCAGGAGATTGAAGCAAGGAGATCTTTGAGTTCAAGGTCAGTCCGAGACAAAGACAGTCCCAGATCCAGGTGAGTTGGTACACACCTTTAGTATGGGCCACACCTTCTGCTGGAGGCCTACATCAGGACATTGGAAGAAGGGAGATTCACTCTGATTGCTTGCACTTACTTGCCAGCACATCTGTTGGAATCTACATCTACAGAAGACCAGCTGAAACAACTAGCATTGTGGGACTGAGCAACTACTAGATTCTTGGACTTACCATTCATAGCTTCTTATTGTTGGGTTAGTTGGACTACAGAATGTAAGCCATCACAATAAATTCCTTCACTAGAGAGACATTCCATAAGTTCTGTGACTCTAGAGAACCCT
Organism: Mastomys coucha; assembly: GCF_008632895.1. Classification (NCBI taxonomy): domain Eukaryota; kingdom Metazoa; phylum Chordata; class Mammalia; order Rodentia; family Muridae; genus Mastomys; species Mastomys coucha. The sequence goes on from NW_022196911.1 coordinate 78,821,116, forward strand.
GACTAATACCAGTAGGAAGAGAGGAATGCTGGGAGAAGCTGGAGGCCATTGCCAGCTCTTATATATTAATAAGTATCTCGGTCAGCCAGTTTGTCCCAGGTTTGAGACCTAGCATCCTTGAGTGCTATGGTGGTGAAGCAGAGGCTACAGCTTGTTCCAAGGGATTTGGGAAAATATAAAAGTATAAAGAAGGCTGAATCTCATCAGTGTTATTTATTACCGCTCCTCTTCTCCACCCCCATTCCTCCACATCTTCACATTCTTCATCCTCAACTCTCAATACTTCACCTTTTCCTCCTTCTCTTTCTTCTCCCTCATCATCTATATCAGGAACTCAGGAATTCTTCAAGGGCTTCAGTCAAATACCATCTCCAACAAAGTCTCCCCTCTCAAGTGCTCCTTGGATGTTCATCCTGCAGACTTATGCTTCTCTGATAGGTTACTTCTTCACCACTAGTGGAATGATCTAATTCAAGCCAGATTAGAATATATAAAGGCAGGTTTATTTTGAAGCTGCTCTTAGGTGGACAAGTTCACTGGCCCCAAGGAAGAAGGCCAGGGAAGTCTCCATGGGTAGGAGGAGGGAGGAGAAAGAGAGGGCCACAGAGAGAGTAGAGAAAGAAGAGGAGGAGAGGAGGAGGAGAGCAAAAATGGGGGCAGGGTGTGCCAGGTAGGGAATGAGGGATGCTGGGAGAATCTAGAGGACAGGTCTGCTTTGATATGTAAAAAAACTGTGCCATGGACTGGGTTCCTGCAGGGAGCCCTTGTTCCTCCAGGTGATGAGAGTTTCAACCAGGTGGGCAAGGGATTCTGAGAAATGACAAACAGAAACAGACACAAGGGAGTGCAGATTCTGAATGTATTTTCACAAAATAAGAATCAGGCTTATATAGTATACAGAAACAGGGCGAGTGTCAGGGATCATGTAGGTAGGTAGCAGTCACAAAGTCAGTAAAATTAAATAGCCAGGTGTAAATGATTTCTTTGGAAGAACAATAGTGCTCTTCCCCACTTGGCCATCTTGGCAGCCCTAAGCATACTCTCTCTCTCTCTCTCTTTTTTTTCATTGTAATAAGGCTGTATTTCAATGACCCTCACATCACCAAAGGATTTTTACCTCCATC